>NW_027622468.1:0-32231 GCF_034508935.2 Berghia stephanieae
ATTACTGTGAATTCAATTTAATCTATTATTAATATTATAGTTTGTGTATATATTTTAATAGTGCTATTCCATGGATGTTCGTAAGTTGGAATACCTGTACAAAACTATATCTATATGTATCTTATACCATAGTTAACATTTGTTTATGATCTATGCTATTATTTCATTTATATTCAATATGTATATGGCTTGAATGTCCTTACCCTATCGCCAATCGCCGGCCACACATCATAACCTCAATTATAATTAATAAAATTAAATTAAGAAACACCAGGGGCACAACCCTGCTAAATTCTCATCATGTAAGATAGCTCGACTGTCAGTTGATGGTTGATACAAATATAATAACACCATTATCATGGACTTAATGCTTCTCCTTGCCTTTGTCGGCAAATAAAGGCTATTATGATGTGTCGCTCAAAGACGATCAGGTGGCGAAAGACAAACTCAATTGGCTCTAAGACCTTGTTGTTTTAACTCTTAATTGAAGGTCCTTATCCTTGAAGCACCCAGCCCGTGCCGAATCCCTGCCTCCCAGTCCTTGCATAGTGGTAAACCATTGATCTCAGTCATCGCCGACACCAGAACATTCCTGTCAGTCCATAACTACAACACATTGTTGTGAAGTCCAGAAAACCCTGCAAATAGGAGCCAACCATGGAACTAGCTGATACATTTGCCGCAATCAAGCAACCCGGCAGGATAAAGATAAGCCAAACGGGCTTATACCATTTTCAAATGAATCACATACCGACACATATGATTATGTCAAAGTATACAGATAAATAGATAATATATTAGATCCACTCAATTAGAGCTATTCTTCCTGATATTAAATAAATACTTATTCTCTCTATCTTTTCCTGTAACAATCAAATTAAACTTTATGTATAAAATTGTTATTATTGTATTGGGCGTTACTATTGTCTTGACTCACTTGTTATTAATACAATTAAGTTATAAGGGACCCTAAGGCAATTCTTAATCACCCCTGGATTAAACCTGAGCCGTTTGTGGTATTGGTTGAGTAGCGCAGCTGGTAACGCGACCATAGCGCGCATACTAGTTCGAATCCAGACCATTGAGCTATCAGTTGGACTCGATCTCACAAAAATAACACACAACCCGCCACACAGCACTTTATTATGACAACCACCACCACCACCACCACCACCACAATATCATCATCACCATCATCATCATAATCATCATCATCATCATCATCATCATCATCATCATCATCATCATCATCATCATCATCATCATCATCATCATCATCATCATCATCATCCCCATCACTACCACCACAACCACTAACAATCCATCGTCACTAACACCATTATTACCACCACGATATCATAATTCTTATTACCACTACTACTAAAATCACCACCACATCGCCATCCCCACCACAAACCAAAACTTCTACAACCAACACTGCATCATCACAACCACTTCTACTAAAACTACCACAACCGCGACCACATCATCATCATCATTATCATCATCATCATCATCATCATCATCATCATCATCATCATCATCATCATCATCATCATCATCATCATCTTCATCACCATCATCATCATCATCATAATCATCATCACTACCAATGTAACTACAACCACAACCAGCACCAATTTACCATCATTATTAACACCACCACTTCTACAACTCTGGCATGGCGATTTTTTTCAAAATAAAATCCAAAGTTTTGCAACCAAATTCCAAAATGTTGGAGCAAAAAAACATTTTCCATAAAAATGCGATTGATTTTCGTAGAAACAGACATTATATAAGCGAAAGAGAAAAGTGCTGAGGCCTGAGTAATATAGCTAGAGTCCAAAGCCCACCTAGTCTGAGACTAAATAATGCTCATTTAATCCAATTTTTTAGACACTTACTTAACTTGGTCTAAAGCCTAGCTAGTCATTTACTAGACTAGTGAATTACTGAATTTAGTCCGCGTTCATTAAAACTGGCCCATGTGTATACATTTGTAAAAATTCAGTGACACACCAAATAGCCGACACGATGACATAAGGAAGAATTACAATCTTCAACCACTGAATTCGTTAAGATTTCTTATTTAACGGTGGCAAAATAGATTATTTTTATTTTGTCCAGACTTTTATAAAAAGACAACTTTGGGCTAAATGATATATTGGAATTCGCATGTAGTGAACACTCTAAAAGACAACTCCAATATCAGGATTCCACTATGTTGATAAACTAAGATTACCTCCAATACCGTCCAAACATCTTTTTAAGAAAGATTAAGGATAAAAATGTTTGGCCGTTGGTTGATTTGATTTGTTTGAATTTGAACTGGACAAAATAAAAGAAAACACAAACACAAACACACACACACACACACACGCCCACACAATAAAAACAACTTGTTTTTCCTCAGTGTATCTCATGAACGCCCTAGTGTCAATATATTATGTAAATATATTTTATCGGCCCATCCCACTGTTTCAATATTATGTCAAAATCTCACAATAACATGTAAAAAAAAGAGAAAATATATAAGTGTGTATTTTTATGTGTGTATGTGAATATGTATGTGTATATGTGGATATGTATATGTGTGATTTGGTGTGTGTGTGTGTGTGTGTGTGTGTGTGTGTGTGTCTATGTGTGTTAATGATTATGTGGAGTGCCAGATCCATTCTAAGTTCCAACGATCATTTCATCAATTTGGAATGTGGCGCTATATAAATGATTATAGTCATGTTGTGTTATGTTATATTATGTTATATTGTGTAACGGTGTGTTATTTTATGATGTTTGCAATGCAGTCACACCACCTCCTGCCATAATTTGAATTGGGCTCTTTTCGTTGTGTTTTGAGTAGGATATGATTCATCTATTCAAACGCCGACTCCAGTAGCTACTACTACTGCTACTACTTTTTTTACTCGAAGGTCTAATCTTTGTTGTTTTTTTCTCCTCTCCATGTGTGACTAACAGGGCGTAAGTATCAATCAATTATATTGCATCTTTTCTGGTTCGTTTAATGGCACCGACACTACTATCTATGGTTACCCCTAAATTAAATACTCAAAATCAGTAGCAATACTGTTCTATTTATTAGTATCTATATCTTTTATTTTATTTCCATCGAAACGGATATTAACACTTGCCATAATCAAAACCACTATCAACACTGTTGCTACCATCAATATCAACATCAACACTGTTACTGTCATCAATACTAATATCAACACTGTTGCCATATTCAATACCAATATTATCACTGTTGTCATCAATTTCAACACGTTTGCCATCATGAGTACCAATACTGAAATTCGATACTGGTTGATGTTAGATCACACAAGACACATGAATTGTCATAAGACAAAAGGACAGATTAAACAGTGTCTGTAAAAGAAAAAAAAGCACGTTGGAATGATGTCCTAGGACTCACAATATCAAAACTTAGCAATCAAAGAGAGATATGGATAAATAGATAAATATATAGATAGATAGATGGTAGATAATAGATAGATAGATAGATAATAGATAATAGATAGATAGATAGTTAGATAGATAGATAGATAGATAGATAGATAGATAGATAGATAGATAGATAGATAGATAGATAGATAGATTGATGATAATAGACAGATACATGATAATAATATATATATATATAAATATAAATATATATATATATATTATATATAATAACTATATATATATATATATATATATATATATATATATATATATATATATATATATATGTATTAGTAAGTTACCTGTGCAACATGTACCCGCTGTGGGCAAGAACCTGAGACGGCAGATCATCTAGTCGAACGGTGTGTTGTGACGATGTTACCAGGCGGGTATCTTCAATCTTTAACCACTGAATTCGTTAAGATTTCTTATTTAACAGTGGCAAAATAGATTATTTTTATTTTGTCCAGATATTTTTATAAAGACAACTTTGGGCTAAATGATATATTGGAATCCGCATGTAGTGAACACTCTAAAAGACAACTCCAATATCCTGATTCCACTATGTTGATAAACTAAGATTACCCCCAATACCGTCCAAACATCTTTTAAGAAAGATTAAGGATAAAAATGTTTGGGCGTTGGTTGATTTGATTTGTTTGAATTTGAACTGGGCAATTAAAAGAAAACACAAACACAAACACACACACACACACACACACACACACACACACACACACATTAAAAACAACTTGTTTTTCCTCGGTGTATCACAGGAACGCCCTAGTGTCAATATATTATGTAAATATATTTTATCGGCCCATCCCACTGTTTCAATATTATGTCAAAATCTCACAATAACATGTAAAAAAAGAGAAAATATATTTATTGTGTATTTTTATGTGTGTATGTGAATATGTATGTGTATATGTGGATATGTATATGTGTGATTGTGTGTGTGTGTGTGTGTGTGTCTATGTGTGTGTCTATGTGTGTTAATGATTATGTGGAGTGCCAGATCCATTCTAAGTTCCAACGATCATTTCATCAATTTGGAATGTGGCGCTATATGAATGATTATCATCATGTTGTGTTTTGTTTATATTATGTTATATTATGTAACGGTGTGTTATTTTATGATATGTTTGCAATGCAGTCACACCACCTCCTGCCATAATTTGAATTGGGCTCTTTTCGTTGTGTTTTGAGTAGGATATGATTCATCTATTCAAACGCCGACTCCAGTAGCTACTACTACTGCTACTACTTTTTTTACTCGAAGGTCTAATCTTTGTTGTTTTTTCTCCTCTCCATGTGTGACTAACAGGGCGTAAGTATCAATCAATTATATTGCATCTTTTATGGTTCGTTTAAGGGCACCGACACTACTATCTATGGTTACCCCTGAATTAAATACTCAAAACCAGTAGCAATACTGTTCTATTTATTATTATCTATATCTTTATTTTATTTCCATCGAAACGGATGTTAACGCTTGCCATAATCAAAACCACTATCAACACTGTTGCTACCATCAATATCAACATCAATACTGTTACTGTCATCAATACCAATATCAACACTGTTGCCATATTCAATACCAATATTATCACTGTTGTCATCAATTTCAACACTTTTGCCACCATTAGTACCAATACTGAAATTCGATACTGGTTGATGTTAGATCACACAAGACACATGAACTGTCATAAGACAAAAGGACAGATTAAACAGTGTCTGTAAAAGAAAAAAAAGCACGTTGGAATGATGTCCTAGGACTCACAATATCAAAACTTAGCAATCAAAGAGAGATATAGATAAATAGATAAATATATATATAGATAGATGGATAGATAGATAGATAGATAAATAGATATATAGATAGATAGATAGTTAGATAGATAGATAGATAGATAGATAGATAGATA
Organism: Berghia stephanieae; assembly: GCF_034508935.2. Lineage (NCBI taxonomy): Eukaryota > Metazoa > Mollusca > Gastropoda > Nudibranchia > Aeolidiidae > Berghia > Berghia stephanieae. Next base: position 5,394 of record NW_027622468.1, read on the forward strand.
GATAGATAGATAGATAGATAGATAGATAGATAGAAATAGATAGATTGATTGATAAATAGACAGATACATGGATATATATATATATATATATAAATATAAATATATATATATATGTATATATAACTAATATATATATATATATATATATATATATATATATATATATATATATATGTATTAGTAAGTTACCTGTGCAACATGTACCCGCTGTGGGCAAGAACCTGAGACGGCAGATCATCTAGTCGAACGGTGTGTTGTGACGATGTTACCAGGCGGGTATCTTCAATCTTTAACCACTGAATTCGTTAAGATTTCTTATTTAACAGTGGCAAAATAGATTATTTTTATTTTGTCCAGATATTTTTATAAAGACAACTTTGGGCTAAATGATATATTGGAATCCGCATGTAGTGAACACTCTAAAAGACAACTCCAATATCCTGATTCCACTATGTTGATAAACTAAGATTACCCCCAATACCGTCCAAACATCTTTTAAGAAAGATTAAGGATAAAAATGTTTGGGCGTTGGTTGATTTGATTTGTTTGAATTTGAACTGGGCAATTAAAAGAAAACACAAACACAAACACACACACACACACACACACACACACACACACACACACATTAAAAACAACTTGTTTTTCCTCGGTGTATCACAGGAACGCCCTAGTGTCAATATATTATGTAAATATATTTTATCGGCCCATCCCACTGTTTCAATACTATGTCAAAATCTCACAATAACATGTAAAAAAAGAGAAAATATATTTATTGTGTATTTTTATGTGTGTATGTGAATATGTATGTGTATATGTGGATATGTATATGTGTGATTGTGTGTGTGTGTGTGTGGTGTTGTCTATGTGTGTGTCTATGTGTGTTAATGATATGTGGAGTGCCAGATCCATTCTAAGTTCCAACGATCATTTCATCAATTTGGAATGTGGCGCTATATAAATGATTATCATCATGTTGTGTTTTGTTATATTATGTTATATTATGTAACGGTGTGTTATTTTATGATATGTTTGCAATGCAGTCACACCACCTCCTGCCATAATTTGAATTGGGCTCTTTTCGTTGTGTTTTGAGTAGGATATGATTCCTCTATTCAAACGCCGACTCCAGTAGCTACTACTACTGCTACTACTTTTTTTACTCGAAGGTCTAATCTTTGTTGTTTTTTTCTCCTCTCCATGTGTGACTAACAGGGCGTAAGTATCAATCAATTATATTGCATCTTTTATGGTTCGTTTAAGGGCACCGACACTACTATCTATGGTTACCCTGAATTAAATACTCAAAACCAGTAGCAATACTGTTCTATTTATTATTATCTATATCTTTTATTTTATTTCCATCGAAACGGATGTTAACGCTTGCCATAATCAAAACCACTATCAACACTGTTGCTACCATCAATATCAACATCAATACTGTTACTGTCATCAATACCAATATCAACACTGTTGCCATATTCAATACCAATATTATCACTGTTGTCATCAATTTCAACACTTTTGCCACCATTAGTACCAATACTGAAATTCGATACTGGTTGATGTTAGATCACACAAGACACATGAACTGTCATAAGACAAAAGGACAGATTAAACAGTGTCTGTAAAAGAAAAAAAACAGGTTGGAATGATGTCCTAGGACTCACAATATCAAAACTTAGCAATCAAAGAGAGATATAGATAAATAGATAAATATATGATAGATAGATGGATAAATAGATAGATAGATAAATAGATATATAGATAGATAGATAGTTAGATAGATAGATAGATAGATAGATAGATAGATAGATAAATAGATAGATAGATTGATTGATAAATAGACAGATACATGGATATATATATATATAAATATATATATATATGTATATATAACTATATATATATATATAATATATATATATATATATATATTTATATATATATATGTATTAGTAAGTTACCTGTGCAACATGTACCCGCTGTGGGCAAGAACCTGAGACGGCAGATCATCTAGTCGAACGGTGTGTTGTGACGATGCTACCAGGCGGGTATCTTCAATCTTTAACCACTGAATTCGTTAAGATTTCTTATTTAACAGTGGCAAAATAGATTATTTTTATTTTGTCCAGACATTTTTATAAAGACAACTTTGGGCTAAATGATATATTGGAATCCGCATGTAGTGAACACTCTAAAAGACAACTCCAATATCATGATTCCACTATGTTGATAAACTAAGATTACCCCCAATACCGTCCAAACATCTTTTAAGAAAGATTAAGGATAAAAATGTTTGGGCGTTGGTTGATTTGATTTGTTTGAATTTGAACTGGGCAATTAAAAGAAAACACAAACACAAACACAAACACACACACACACACACACACATTAAAAACAACTTGTTTTTCCTCGGTGTATCACGGAACGCCCTAGTGTCAATATATTATGTAAATATATTTTATCGGCCCATCCCACTGTTTCAATATTATGTCAAAATCTCACAATAACATGTAAAAAAAGAGAAAATATATTTATTGTGTATTTTTATGTGTGTATGTGAATATGTATGTGTATGTGTGTCTATGTGTGTGTCTATGTGTGTTAATGATTATGTGGAGTGCCAGATCCATTCTAAGTTCCAACGATCATTTCATCAATTTGGAAAGTGGCGCTATATGAATGATTATCATCATGTTGTGTTTTGTTATATTATGTTATATTATGTAACGGTGTGTTTTTTTATGATATGTTTGCAATGCAGTCACACCACCTCCTGCCATAATTTGAATTGGGCTCTTTTTGTTGTGTTTTGAGTAGGATATGATTCCTCTATTCAAAAGCCGACTCCAGTAGCTACTACTAGTGCTACTACTTTTTTTTACTCGAAGGTCTAATCTTTGTTGTTTTTTCTCCTCTCCATGTGTGACTAACAGGGCGTAAGTATCAATCAATTATATTGCATCTTTTATGGTTCGTTTAAGGGCACCGACACTACTATCTATGGTTACCCCTGAATTAAATACTCAAAACCAGTAGCAATACTGTTCTATTTATTATTATCTATATCTTTTATTTTATTTCCATCGAAACGGATATTAACGCTTGCCATAATCAAAACCACTATCAACACTGTTGCTACCATCAATATCAACATCAATACTGTTACTGTCATCAATACCAATATCAACACTGTTGCCATATTCAAAAACCAATATTATCACTGTTGTCATCAATTTCAACACTTTTGCCACCATAAGTACCAATACTGAAATTCGATACTGGTTGATGTTAGATCACACAAGACACATGAATTGTCATAAGACAAAAGGACAAATTAAACAGTGCATGTAAAAGAAAAAAAACAGGTTGGAATGATGTCTCAGGACTCACAATATTAAAACTTAGCAAGCAAAGAGAGATATAGATAAATAGATAAATATATAGATAGATGGATAGATAGATAGATAGATAGATAGATATATAGATAAATTGATAGTTAGATAGATAGATAGATAGATAGATATATATAGAGAGAGAGATAGATTGATAGATAGATAGATAAAATAGATAGATAGATAGATAGATAGATAAATAGACTGATACATGGATATATATATATATATATAAAAAATATATAAATATAATATATAATATAAATAACTATATATGCATATATATATTAATATATAATATATATATATATAAATATAAAATATATATATATATGTATTAGTAAGTTACCTGTGCAACATGTACCCTCTGTGGGCAAGAACCTGAGACGGCAGATCATCTAGTCGAACGGTGTGTTGTGACAAATGCTACCAAGGCGGGTATCTTAAATCTTTAAATCACTGAATTCGTTAAGATTTCTTATTTAACGTTGGCAAAAATAGATTATTTTTATTTTGTCCAGACTTAACTTCTTTAAAGGGAAAACACACCAAAAGAATATATTGGAGAAGATTTTAATTTGATTTAATAGAATGAGATACACAACGGTTTTAAAACAATCATACGTTAATTAAATACGTTTTTGTGCGTTATGTGGTATGACATTCGCTTTTGGATCAGAAGGTCCACGTCATCGGATGTGTACATTGTTTATTTGGGTCATCACAGACGTCATCGGATGTGTACATGTTTATTTGGGTCATCACAGACGTCATCGGATGTGTACATGTTTTCATTTTAAAAACCTGTTGTGTTTATGTTTGTGTGTGTGGCTATGTTTGTGTGTGTGGGTGGGGGAGGGGTGCTCGTGTATGCGTATACGTTTGTACATCGACGTTACGCAAGATGGAGCATCTCAAGATATATATATATATATATATATATATATATATATATATAATATAATATATATATATATAATGTATATATATATATGTATATTTATTATATATAATATATATATATATATTATATAATAATATATATATATATATATATATGAGTGTTGGTGGGTACTCGTAGGTACGAAAGTGCTCGATAATGATGGTTAGAGCTAATATAGAATGCAAATTTTCACTCACATTTTTTTGTGGCCGAGACGATTCGTTTCTGTGTCTTACACGTCTTCAGTCGGCGTAATCCATTGTAATGTCAATACAATGAACTTGAAATGAACTTCCTGAACAGAGGGAATGCTCAGTGCATTAAGGTAGAAGTTGATCATATTTACAGTTGAAATATTTTATAAGTCGCTTGTTTTCTCAAAAAGTCGAGCAGTATTAATTCATTATTTTTGTTTATATAATTTATATAAATGTAATGTATGAGCTGCATTGTACAGTAGTACGGCACTAAAATGGCTACATCAGCATAAAAGTGTCACGGTCACAGGGAATTCACATATTGGGACAAAGCACGTCTGTTCCTTGCTCGAGTCACAATTTCGACAATGGCATATAACCAGCCCATGTAGTAGAGTGCCTGCTGGTAAGTTGTCGATCTCTTCATGCAATAAACGTTCGACGCAGGAGGCGTTCTGCGTCCGTGCTTAAGAATAGCCCAGTAAAGCGGAGCTTTGCGTCTCATGCTCATCACTGTAGTTTACTATGTCGAATTCGAACTTTTTGTCGGTATCTCTGAGTCTTCCTCGTTATGATGGATATTTAGTGATGATGCGTGTTATAAAAAATCGTTTCTTTTCCTTAAAAACCGTTTTTGAGTTGTATTTTGCGTGTGTGTGTTGTGGTTTGTGTGTGTGTAAAAGTGTGTGTGCTGCGTGCGTGTTGTCACACAGTATTGACCTTATCAACCTTTTTGACAATCTGTCAACGTCTCAGTAGAAGATGTTGTTTTATGTTTGGTGTGTGTGCGTGGGCTTGCGTTGTTGCTAGCAATCCCCCGATTACGGGAAAAATGTTGTACCTCATGAGAATAAGGGCCCCAGACACTACACACAAACACCACCACACACACACACACCACACACACATATAATATAAATATATATATAATTTTATATATATTATATATATATAATACCAATAAGGATGGATTGGAATGGTACTGATTTTTTACGTTTTTATTACAAGTATGTTCGGGTTAGCATGTTTAATTTTTTTTTAATTTAACTATTTTTAAATTTGTGCTCACGTTTCTGAACAGCAACAAACACACCGAAACGCGACCCGACCTTTGTAGGTCCTCAGCTAAAAGAACACCCCCATGTTTCTTTTCATCTAATAAACGGACTAAAACCCACAGCTCAGTTGGTAGTGCACCCGCTTTAGACGCAAAAGGCCCAATATATATACAGGGGCAGTCAAGATGTTTTTTTTCTGACCTTACCCTCTTTAAAACTCAACAATGCTTTTGATGAGTAAGCACCTATCAAAAAAGCAACAATTTTATTGTCTGTTTCGCCTATAAAAAAATCGGGAAATCGGCTCCATGGGGCCCAAGGCTCTGAGGACAAATTGCAAACAAGCCATCTAATTAAAATGGCGAGATACATCATATCATCATCATCATTGCCTTTTTCACCCTGGGTCAGGTAAAGGCCCCCAGACAAAACAATTTCCACCTTCCCCCTTTCCTGGGGCTCTCTTTTAATCTCATTTCCAGTCTTACCACTTCCCCTGTATATAGCTTCTTTAATTCCCCTCCATGTTCCTCGGGGGCCTTCCCCTTGATCTTTTTGCCGAGGTTTTCCCTCCCCCCTACTTTCTTTGTTTTTGTGGGCCCCTTTTTTTAACGTTTGGGGCCCAAACCCCCCCCCATCGCCCCTTTTTTCCGTTTCCCTCCCCCCACGGTTTATTTTTTTTTTTCCAATTCAAAAATTTTTTATTCTATCCCCTTTTTTTCGGGGTATTACGCATGCCCCTGTTTACGAAAATTTTTTACCCCCTTATACAACCTTTTTTTCTTTAAAATTTCACATCATACAGTAGGGGATTCAAAAATTGAGTTAAAGGGGCTTAGCTTTTCAAAGGAAAAAATTTTTTTTATTTTCCCCCAAACTCTTTTCAAAAAATGTGAAAAGACCGGGGGCCTTTTCTATTCGTGTTTTTACCTCTGTTTTCCCTTTCCCATCCTTGTCAATTATACTTCCCCAAAAGCAAAATTTTTATTTCTTCAAAATTCCCCTGATCTTTCCTTTTTTATCTGCCCCTTTTGTCGCGAACCAATCCCAAGACCTTTGTCATCCAACCCCGGGGCCCCCGGAGGCCCCTGTATCCCATTTCCTTCGCCCCTTTTGGGGTTTTCCTTTTATTACCCCAACAATGGAAAGGGATAACAGGGAAGGGGGAAGCAAGCCCCCCGCTTTACCCCATTTTAAATTTTTTAAAGCTTCATAAGCGATCTTCATTACAACCCGCAACTTGATCCTTCATACACCCCCTTAAAGGTTTTTATCTTTTAAAGGGTTTAAAAATCGGTCATTTTTTGATACTAAAAATTTTCTTTTTTTTGATTCAAAAAACCCTTTGGAAAATTTTGGGGAAAAAGAACAAATTCATTTTAATTTTTTTTTTTGGGGTACAGTTTATTTGGGGAAATGAACGAAACTAACGTTTACCAAAATATAAATAATATTATATAAAAAAATTTTATATATAAATAATAAATAAAAGACGGAGTTTTTTTTTAATATTTGGGGAAAAGACTTTTCAGGTTTAAATTTTTTATCTTACCTTGGGGTTGTTAGACGACAGGGAACGTCGAAACTAGAAAGTTGTGGCTTGAGTAATTTACAATAGGGGAAAAAGATAGTGTTTTTTAGATTTAAAATTTTTTGATTAATTTTTCTTTTATTCTACTTTACGATGAACTGCCTTTTTTAAAGTGTAAAAAACCCCAAAACGGGCTTTCCGGGGGGCTCGTTTTTTTTTTAAAGGGGACTTTTTTTGTGTGAAGGGGGGGAAAAAAAAAAAGGGGGCCAAGTTACCCTAAGGATTGTCTATCACAAAGTAAAATTTTCCCCCAAAGGGGTCACGGGGCCTGGGGGGAACGGGGGCCAAAAATTTTAAAAAATTGGGGATTGAAAAAACTTTTAAAGGGGGGGCCCCTTGGGGTTTTAAACGACTGCTTTTTCCCAAATAAGTAATCGGGAAAAACCCCGGGTTTTTTCAAAAAGGGGTTTTTTAAAGAAGGTTTTTTTTTCATTAAAAAAAAAACTCTGCGGGGGGTCAAGGGCCCCGGGTTTTCCTTTTCTTGAACCTGAAACTTATTAAAACCCTTAAAAATAATCAAATTTAAAAATTTTCCAAGTCCCCTGAAATAATACATTTATTCGAACTTCAAAGTAGGTGGGAAAAAAATTTTTGGGGAAAAAAAAATGCGTAAGTTTTCAATCTTTTTGGGGACTAAAATTAAAATTTTTTTTTTGGGGCCCCCCAAAAACCCCGGGGGTTTTTTTTCCCCCTCGGGGAAGAAAAAACCCCTTTTTTTGGGGGAATTTTTTTTAAAAAATTGTTTTTTTCAATTATTTAAAATTTAAATTTAAATAATTAAAAATTTTTTATTTATTCATTTATTTTTTTGTTTCCCCAAAAAATTTAAAATTTTTCTATTAAATTTTTTAAGTTTTTTTTAAAATTTTTATTGTTCGTTTTTGACCCCCAATTTTAAAGGGGCCCCTTCAATAACAAACACTAAAAAAAAACCCTTTTTTTTTTAAAATTCTGTTTTTTAATTTTTTAAATTTTTTAAAAAGTTTTTTTTGAAAAAAAATCATTTTTTTAATATGGAAAATGGATCCAAAAATTTGAACAAACATTTGTGGGGGGTTTAATTTCCCATTCATAACTTTCAACTCCAAATCGCTTTTTTTCCCCTTTTCCCCAAAATTTAAAAACCCCAAAAGTCGCTTTTTTTCCACCCAAAAATTTCCCTTTTATTGTTAAAATTTTTTGGGCTAAAATTTTTTTTTTTTGTGGCATTTTTCCCTTTATTTTAAATTTTTTATAAGTCGATATAGAAATTTGTATTTTTTGTTGTTGTGTTTTTTTAAAATAGTAGTAAAAAATAAGTAGAAAATTAAAAAATGGGGAGTAAGTAGTATAGTATATTTTAAAATATTTTTTTTAAACAGAAAGTATAGTAGAAAAATTTTGTAGTAGTAGTAGTAGATAGTATTTTGAGTAAAAAAGTAGGTATTTAAAAATTTTTGAGTATATTAGTAGTTTGGAGTGGGGAAAAAAAAGTAGTAATTTTTTTGTAGTTAGTAGTTTTTTTTTAAAAATAGTAGTAGTATCGTAGTAGTATTTTTTTGTAGTAGTAAAAAAATAGTATAGTTTTTGAAAAATAAAAAATAGTAGTATGAAAATAGTATTTTTTAGTTGTAGTAGTATAAAAAAATATTTTAAATATAGTATAGTAGTAGTAGTAAGTAGAAATTTGTTTTAAAAATATTTTTTATGTTGTTGTTTTTTGTCGTGTAGTAGTATTTTGTATTATTTTAAAAGTTTTGTATATAAAAATATAATAGAAAATTTGTAGTAGTAAAGTATAGGGGGAAAATTTTTGGGGGAGTAGTAGTAGTAGTAGTATTTTGTATAGAAAATTGTAGTAGTAGTATTTTGTATAGAAATAGTAGAGTACTAAATTTTGTAGTGTAATTAGTAGTATTTTGAAAATAGTAGTAGTATAGTAGAAAAAGTGTGGGGAAAAATAGAAATAGTAATAAGTTATAGTAGTATAAGTAAGTAGTTAGAAAATATTTTGATTAGTAGTAGTAGTATTTTAGTAGTAGAATAGTAGAAATATATAGTAGTAGTATTTTTTTGTAGTAAAAAAAAGTATTGGAAAGGAAGGGGAGGGGGGAAGGAGGGGAGGTGAGGGGGAGGGGAAGGGGAGGGGGGGGGGGGAAAGGGGGTGGGGGGAGGGGAAAAACAAGGGGGGGAAAGGGGAAGGGGGGGGGGAAAGGGGGTGGGCCCCCCTTCCCCAGAAAAAAAAACGAAGGGGAAAAACCCCCCGGGCCCCAACAAAAATTCCCCCCAAAAAAAAAAAATTTTAAAGGGAAAAAGGGGCAACCTGTCATGAAACCCCAAAAAGGTCAAAATGAAAAAAAAAAAAGAAAAAAAATGATACCATTGAACCCCCTGGGGGGAAAAAAAATCAGAAAAAAATTTTAAAAGGGGAAAAATTTAAAAAAAATTTTCAAATAAAAAAATTTTTACTCATATAATTTTTAAAAATTCAAATAATATTTTAAAAATCAATAATTTTTTTTTTTAAATCAATAATTTCAATAAAAACCCCTTTTATTTTTTAAAATCAAAAAAATTTTCCCGGGGTCATACATTTTTTTTTTTAAAAAAACAATATTTTTTGGGTCATACCCCTTTTAAAATTTTTCAAATAACAAAAATATATTTTCCTTTTTTCCCCCTAAACAAAAAAAAAAAGAAAAAAAATAATTAAAACCCCCGGAGGGGGGAAAGTGACCCAAATTTTAAAAAAATTTTTTTAAAACTGGGGTTTTTTAAAATTTTTTCCCTTAAATTTTAAAATTTTCTTTAAAAAATTTTTTTCCCAAACTAAAAACCCCAATTTTTTCCAAAACCCCCTTTCCCCCTTTTCCCCCCTCCCTCCTCTCTTTCCTTCTCCCCCTCTCATCTCTCCCCCCTCTTCACTTTTCTCTCTCTCTCTCTGACTGGGGTTGCAACATATTATGACCCCCCAAATTTAATTTTATTACATTTTTTTTTAAAAAAACCCATGTCATATCTCAAATTTATATTTTCCCTTTTTCCCAAAATTTTTGTGGGTTTTTCATACTTTAAATTTTAAATTTTTTATAAAATTTTTTAAAAACCCCGAATAAAAAAAATTTTTTAGAATATTACAGGATGTAAAACAAAAAAAAAAACTTATAAGTATTACTTTTTGGGGTGAAAAAAAAAATTAATACTACAAGAGAAAAACCCAACCCCAAAAATTTAATTTTTTTATTCTTTTCCCAAAAACAAATTTTAAAAATTTTCAGCAACAACTTTTTCCTCTCTTTTTCATGCCTGGGCCCAAAACCCCCCCTTATTTCCCCCCAAATTTATCATGCCCCGAATAAAATTTTTTCATGTGAATTGGGGTATTTTTGGATAGTACCCCCCGAACACTTTTTTTTTTAAAAAGGGGAAAAATAGACAATACATTTTTTCTTCTTTTAAAAAAGGGAATCGTTTTTTTTTAATAAAAATTTTAATTTTTTCCCCCTTGTTTTTCTGAACTCTATTCTAAATTTTTTAAGTTGAACGGGGCCCCGTTTTTTGGGTTGAAAAAGGTGTGGGGGGCCCGTCCAAGACTCATTTAAAATTGAGGATAGCCTTTTTAAAAAGTAAAAAAAAGTCCCCCCATTTGGACCCTTTTATAGTTTTTTATTGTCTTTTTTTTTTTTTTTCCCTTTAATTCCCCAAAATGACTAAAAAAACTTCCCGAAGTCTGGATGACGCAAAATTTGGGTGAGGGAAAATTTTATCGATTTTTTCCCCAAAATAGACCTTTTGTCTAGAGTAAAAAAAAAGGAAAAAATGATAAATTAATATTTTCTTTTTTCTTAATAAACAAAGAAAAGAGAAATTTTTTAAAATTTCAAAATTTTAAAACCCTTTTGGGGAAACACAGGGAGTCGGGCAAAATATTTTTCTCAGACAAAAAAAAATGGTTTTTTTTAAAAACCCGGGGCCCCCAAAAAAATTTTTTAAAAAAAAAAAATGAAAAGGGGGCCATGTTTTTTTCGGGCAAAAAAACCACCGGGAACCCCCCTCTTTTCCAAAAACAAAGAATAGGGGCCTTTTTTTTTTAAAAAAACAATGAGGGGTCCCTTTTTAAAAAAGACAAATTTTTTGTTTTTAAAAAACTTTTAAAAACCCCCACAAAAATTGAAAGGGGAAAAAAAACATTTTCAAAAATAAAAAACACATCTTTTTGGGCCTTTTTTTTTTGCTTTTTTAATTTTTCAAAACCCCCCCTCACATTTTGTATTTTTCCCAAATTTTTTAACACACTTTATCACAAAAATTTTTGCCAATCCCAATAAAAAACCCCTGTTTTCTCCAACCCTGTTGCCCCTTATCAAAAGGGGTTAAAAAAAGGCCCCTTAAAAGTTTTTTTAAACAACGAATTTTTTAATTAAAAATTTTTTTTTTTTTTTTGAGTGGGAAAGGGCCCCAAGGGGGGGAATAAAAAAAGTTAAATTTCGGGGCCCAATTTTAATGGGGGGGTTTTTTCTTATCAATAAAGTGTTTAAAATTTTTTCTTTTTTTCCCGGGGCCCTCCTGTCAAAAGGCCCCTCTTACCAAAAAATATCAATTCATTTGACCAAGGTAAAAAGGGGGGCCAATTTTTTTTTTTCCAAAAAAAGTGAAAAAAATAGCCCAAATTTTATGTTTCATTTTTTATAAAAAAAAAACCGTATTCCATGAAAAAAAAGGGGGGCCCCTTAGAAAAATTTAAAATTTCCCAAAAGAAAACATAATATGGGGGGGGGGCAAAAAAAAACCTTTTTGGTTGCTGGGAACCTGGGGGCCGGTGACACCAAAATGAGAAAAAAAAACTCAAAAAAACCCAAATGATTTTTTTTTAAATACCCAAAAAATTTTAAAAATTTTGCAATTTTTAGACTAAAAGACACAAAAACAAGAAATAAGTAAAAAGTTTTAAAACCCAAAAAATTTGGGGAAAAATTTGCATTTTGGTGTTTTTTTGGGTTTCAAGAAACCCTTTTAACCCAAATTTTTTTAAAATTTTATAAAAATTATGTTTTTTTAAAAAAAAAAAACAATTTTGGGGATAAGTTTTTTACCACAATTTTTCAAAATTTTTGGGGAAAAAATTTTGGGGGGAAAAAATTTTCCCCAAAGGGGATATCTTTTTTGGGTACATTGGTAAAATTTTTGGAAAAATTAAACCAAAACCCCCCAAAAAACTTATGCCCCAAAGGGGTTTTCCAAATTTTTAAAATTTTCCCCCCCAAAATATCAAAAAATTTTTTTTTTAAACCCCCGGGGGAAAAACCCACAGTTAAATTGGGATGAAAAATAATTTTTTAGAAACCAAAGATTTAAAAAAATTGGGGGGGAAAAAAACAGGGAAAAATAGAGCATCGGGGAAAGTGACTTTGACATAAGACCGGGGGAACCCCCTTACTTTTTCACAAGCAACACCCCAAAAAAACACTTTCCCTCCCCTAATATGCCCTTATTTTTAGACAAAAAAGGGACATTAACCTACTCTAAAATTAAAATTTTTTAAAAATATCCCCTTTGAAAAAAAAAAACCCCTTTTAAATTGGGGGAATATACTTAGAAATTTTAAAAATTTTTATTTTTTCTATTACTTTGGTCAAATCGGGGGAAGGGGAAAGGGGAAATTTTTCCCCCCCAAAAAAAACAAGAATAGTAACTGAACACAAAGTAATATAAGGGGCCGTTAAAATTTAATCAATGAAATTTTCCCCAATTTTTAAAAAAAATGAAACCCCAAAAAAAATTAGAAAAAATTCAAACTTAAGTGTCACCTGTTTCAATTTTTAACCCCCAAAACACCAATGGTCACAAAAAAAAACCCAAAAAATCCAAAAAAAACACTAATAAATAAAAAAACCATGGTAATTAAAAAATGTTTTAAACCCTACCGTAACATTTTCCGGGGCCCTTAAAACCCCCCAAAAATGCTTTGTTTGAAATTTAAAAATTTTTTTTTTTTTTTTAATAGTAAAAAAAAAACAAATTTTTTGCAACCCTTTTTTTTAAACTTGGGGGGCGTCCAAAAAAATTTTTTTTTTTTTTTTTTTTGGGGGGATACAACCCTGAAAATAAAAAGTTAGAAAAATTTTTAAAGGGAAAAAAATTTTTAATTGGGGGCAAAATCACAACTTTTGTGAGATGGGGGTAATATCATATTTGTTTTAAAAAGAATAACAGCTGAAAACATTTTTTTTTGATGGCACATTGGGGAATATTCAATAAAAAAGGGTTTTTTTCTTGTGACAATGTAAAATGGGGATAAAACCCCCAAATTTTTAACCCCTTTCCTTTTTTTTGGGGCCCGGAAACCACGCTGGAAAGGCAAATAAAAAGGGGGTTTCATTTCCCAAAAAAGTTTGGGGAAGAAGGGTCAAAACAAAATTGGGGGAAACCCCCTTTTTAAAAAAAAAAAATTTCCCCCCGTTTTTCCCCGCATGCCGTTTTGGCTTTTGAAAAAAAGACCCCCCAAGGCACAGGCAACACGAAAATTTTTTTAAAAGTCTATAAAAATTTAAAAACAGATATTTAATAAACTCCCCAAATTTCGTTTTAAAAGTAAATTGTGACTTTTTTTCCCCATTAGCCCAAAATTTCTAAAACACGGGGGGCTAAAACATCACATTTTATTCCTAAAAAGTTTTTTAAAAAAGGGTTTAGGGGGTTTGCCCCTTTTTTTTTAAGGGGACAACCCCAAAAAAACATTCAAATTTTTTTTTTTAAATTTTTTTATTTTTATTCTGTTGAAAAAAAAGAAAATTTTTTAAATTTTTCTTTTTTTAAATTTTCTTTTTTTAGATTACCCCAATTTTATTCCCCAAACTTTAAAAACCCAATAAAACCCCGCCCAAAATTTTAAAAATTTAAAAAAAAATTTTTTTTTAACCCCCGGGTTTTTCAGGCGGGCCCCTTTTTGGGGGCCTTGGCTCTTTTGGGGAAATTTAAAATAAAAAAAATTTTAAAAATTTTATCGTTTTTATATTATTCGCCCCCGGGGGCTGAAAAAAAAAACCCAATTTTAAAATAAAAAAATTTTTGTACCCCCCTAAAAAAATCTTTCAGATGGCTAATCAAAAATTTCCCCGCTCAACATGTATTTAAGAAAAAAAATTGTGAAATTATTCGGGGAAACGTTCCCCAATTTTTTTTTTAAATTTCCCAGTTAAAGGGGAAAATTCTTTTGGGTTTTCCCTTTTTTTAAACTAATCACATGATTTCTTCAACGGAAAGCAACAATTGGTAAACCCAAAATCTAATATATTTTAGCAAAGAGGGGGGAATAAAGGGGATTTTTCATTTCTTTTTTTTTTAAATTTTAAACCAGGGGAAAATTTTTTAAATTTTTCCCAAAAAAAAAGGGGTCATAGATTTTTTTTGGGGGAACAAAAAAAAATAACCCCCTAAAAAATTTCCAAAAAGGGGGGAAAAATTTTTTAAAAATAAAATCTATAAAATTCCCTTTTAAAAAACCTTGGGGGGGGAATTTGGGTGTTAACGTTTGGGGGGGGTTGCAAAAATTTTAAAAAAAAGTTGTCTTTCAAGCAATGGGTTTAAAAGAACCCCGGGGAAAAAGCCCAAATTTCCCTTTTTTAAATTTTTGAAAAAAAATTTTTAATCCCTTAAAAAAGTTTTAAAAGATTTTTAAAAGTGAGGAAACAAAGAAGGTCAGGGGGAATGATGAGGAGAAGAAATGGAACTTTTGGTTTTAAAATATATTAAAGGACTTTTTTTTTTTTAAATGGGGTTTTTTTTTTTTATATAAAAGGAGTGCACAAAAAAAATAAAGAGGAAAAAGGGAAGGGTTTTTTTAAAAAAAAAAGGTCAAATGGTGGGTGAAAAACCCCCTTATTGGATATACTCCCTGGGAAGGGGAAAAAAAACTAAATCGGGGGGACAGAAGAAAAAAATGTTGAAAAGGCCCCCTTTTCTTTTCCCTGACGGAAGAGTTTTTTAAAAAATCTCCTTACCAAAGAAGACAATTTTCCCCTTTCCCTCAAGTGGGATTTTTGGGAAAAAAACAAAAAAAGACATTCTCATCCAAAATTTTTCCCCCGGGGGGAGGACAACAGGGAAGAAAGACCCTTTTTCCCAAAAAATCATAGGGGATAGGAAAAAACCCCCGGGAAAAGAAATTCCCCTTTTCCCCCAAAAGGGGGGAAAAAAAACAAAAGGGAAAAAATGAAAATTCCCTCCTCATAGGGGGGGTAGAGGACACAGAAAAAAGACATTTTTCCCCTTTCCCAAAAAAAAATTTGGGGGTGGACCCACAAAGATGGGGGTTTCCCCCGGGGTCTATACTGGGGGTAAAAATTAAAAAAGACCACTTAGTTTCCCCCCCGTTTTCGAATTTTTGACGTAAAAACCCCCTCCGACAAAAAGGGGGTGGGTCAAACCCCCGGTCCAAAAAGATATCAAATCCCCGAACGAAAAATTTTACGTGGGCCCCTTTGGGGGGAAGGGGAAAGGACTATTTCCGGTCCAATTAACCCATCCCCCCTATTTTTACGATTTCAATTAACCCCCCAAAAAAAAAAAGGGGGTTTTTTGCAGACCCCCCTTTTTTTTTCCCTTTTTTCCCCCCAAAAATTTTTTTTCTACCTTTTCCCCCACTTAATTTTTCCCCCAAAAAGTGGGTTCAAATTCACCCCCTTTTTTTTTTTTAACTTTTTTAAAATTTAAAATTTCTTTTAATTTACCTTTTTGGGTTATAAAAAAACGTTTCCCCTTTTAAATTTTTTTTTAAAATTTGGGGTGATTCACAAGGGAAAAAAAATTTACTTTTAAAATTTAGGGTAAGTTTCATTTACTCTTTTTGGTTTTCCCCCTTTTTTTTTGTAAAGATTATTTTTTTCCCCAGAAGGGCAGGTAATAAAAATTTTTTTTCCCGTTTCCTTGTTATGGGAAACGTAATATTTAAAAAAGGGGGTTTTTTTTTTTTAAATTTTAAAAATTTTTTTTTTCCCCTTTTTTTTTCAATGATAATTTTTTTTAATTTTTTTAAAAAATTGGGGGAAAATTTTTTTTATGTTGGGCCCAATTTTATTAATTTTAAATGACATTTAAGGGTTTTGGGGGCCCCCAACTTAGCCCCCAAATGCAAAGGGGTTTTAGACTTAGTTTTTCGTGTAAAAAAAATCCAATTTCCCAAAATTTTTTCCCAAAATAAGTTGGGGAAATTTTCCCCTTTTCTCCCCTTTCTATCCCCAAAATTTTATTTTAAGTAAAAATTTTTTATTTTGTTCCCTATTTTTATGTACGACTTTTTTGTATGCAAGGACAAAAAAAAGTGATACAGTTTTTTAAAAAAAGCATTTTTTTCCCTTTTTAAATTTAATTTTCATTGCTTACATCGATAAAAGCCCCAAATTTTTAAAATTTTTTTCTTACGGGGATTGACCACAAAAAATTGCAAGTCATAACCAAGCAGGAATTCTTTTTGGGGGAAAAAGTGGTAAAAAAATTTTTTAAAAAAAGAAAGAGAAACGGGGGCCCCCAAAAAAACCCAAAAAAATGTTAAAAAAAATTCAAAAAGACATTCCTTTAGTTTTTTTGGATACACGGAATTGGACAAAAAAGGAACAAAAATCAAATATTTTTGGGTAAAAAGTTTTTAAAAAAGGCCCCAGGGGGAAAAATTTTTAAAAGGGGAAAAGGGGAAATTCGGGGACCTTAAAGGGTTTTTGAAAAAAATTTCGAAAAACCCAAAGGGGGGATGGGGGGTGCTTAAAATAATTGTATCCCTTGTTCGTGTGAAAAAAACATAATTACAAAAAGGGTTTTTCCTTTTGGAAAATTTTGCAGAAAATTTTTTATACCAGTTTCTTTCAAACAAAAAACATCAAAATTTTAAACCCCCCAAAAAACCCCCAACGGGGGGACAAACCCCTTTTCCCCACATCGCCCCTTACAACTCGGGGGAAACGGGAAAACAAAACAAAAAAGGGTTTTAAATAGTTTTTACGAGTTTAGTGCGCACCTAAAACCCCCAAAAGGGGAACATAAAGGGGTTTTAAAAACACTCCTATTTTCATCTCAGTCGTTTTGTACATCAACACAGATCACAGCCCAAAATTTTTTTCCATCTCCCCCCCTTTTGGGGCTACACCAATTTAAAAAAATTTTTAAAAATGAAAAAAACTCTACCCCAAAAAAAAATTGAAGGTGTAGTTTTTTTAAAAACTGGGGGCCCAGCCCTTTCTTCTACACAAATAGTAAAACAGAGGGGCTTTTCCCATCAAAAGCTAGCAACCAAAAAAAATTTAAACGTAAGCACACATCAGACATGGGGGGGTTTTATACACATAAATCCGACGTACAAATTGATCAAAATTAAGCTCAATACCAATAAAAAGAAGAAAAACAAATAATACAACGGGGGGGCGACAAAACAGAAACCAAAATTAATAAAGAAAAGATCTTACATAAGGAGGCCCCTGGGGGGAGTTTTGGTTTTCAGGCCCAAAGGTTTTTTCCCCCTCACCTTTTGAGGGTGTTGGTTTTACCGTTTAAAAACGAAAAAGCGTTTTTTCAATTTTTTGGGGGAAAAAACCCGTTAAAAGGATAGAGCAAAGGGTTTTCTTTTTCAGGCATGATAACACGATACCAGAAAATAAAATTTTTTCTTAAACTTGGAGGGGGACCAGGGGGAAAAAATTTAATGAAATGACATTACAGATAGCAAATCAAAAAGCCCAAATTTTTCAGAAAAAAAATTTGGGTAATAGCAATGGGGATTTAACGGAACACACACAAAAAATTGAAAATTTTTTTTTGGTGAAATTAAAGAAGACGTTAAACAGCTCAGGGGCTATTTTGGGGGAGGAAAAAACAAAAAAAATTTTTTTAAAATGGGGGAAAAAAATTTCCTCTGAAAGATATATTTGGGAAAATTTTGGGGGCCCCAGGCACTTTTCCCCCGGGGGATCTTTTGTTTGTGCCTAGAAAATATAACCAAAAATAACACAACATAAAATTTTTAACAACAAAATTTTTAAAATTTTTAAAAGGGATTACAACTTTTCATACACCCCACAAAGGGAAAGAAGCAAACAGCCAACATCACAACCTTTTTAAAACCCCCCCTATAAGGGAAATTTTCCAAAAGGGGCCAACCCCAAACCCCCCATATTTTCACTACTTTAGGGGGTAGTTTCCAAGCACCCAAACTGTTTTGAAGACCCGCCCACTCTCTTGATAGACGCATTGCTACACAGCCCGCCCCTTTTTAAAAATTTTTTGGGAAACTAGTAAAAACCTTGGCCCTTTTTGGGGAAGGGGAAAATCTAAGATACAGGTTTAAAAAAAAAAAATTTTCCGGGGGTCCTTGTTTTGCAGGACAATAGCGACAGAGTTAGAAAAAAACAACAAACTCAAAAACGCAGAGGAGGGGCCTTTAAAAAACTATGCCGACCCCTTTTACCCCAGGGGGGGTCCTATTTTCCCCTGAATTTGGGGGAAATATTTTAACCCCCACCGCATTACACCACAGCTTACCAAAGCAGGTCATTCTTTGGGGGAACCAAATGCCACAAATTTTTTCAAAGAAAAAGGCCCAAAAAGGAAAATCACACTTTAAAAATTTCCAACAAAAAAAAAACTCACCCACAACCCACTCATATTGACGACGCATGCCCTTTTTGGAAAAATTTTTCGACAATTTTAACAAGGCCATATCTTTTTGCAAACTTTTTTTCACACACAAAACCAATCAAACAGACACAATTCAATATTTCAAAGTGAAATATGGATACACAAAAAAAATTTTCCAAAAAAATAATCCAAAACAACCCTCTTTGAGTACCACTGCAAACACTCACTCAAAATAATTTTGGGCGGGTTTTCTTGGAGAACGGGGCAAGAACTGCACCAAAAAAAGAAAAATTTGGGAAAAAAAAAGCCCCACCCCAAATTAAAAATGTTTGGGGAAAAAGCTTTTTTGTCATCAACGCAACTTAAATACCCCCCAAATTCACGACGATTTGGGATGATCGTGGGGATATATTTTTTTTGGACAAATCGTTTTTTGAGTAAAGTATTTAATCTTGTCTTTAAATACAAAAATTTCAAAATCCTAAAAACGTTTTTTTTTCTCTTTTTTTTAAAAAGTACACCCAAAATTTTTTAGTAATTTTTTCCCCTTTAAAATTATAAAAATATTGAAAATCTAATACTTGGAAAAAAACAAAAAATAAAAGTAAAAAATAA
Organism: Berghia stephanieae; assembly: GCF_034508935.2. Lineage (NCBI taxonomy): Eukaryota > Metazoa > Mollusca > Gastropoda > Nudibranchia > Aeolidiidae > Berghia > Berghia stephanieae. The sequence goes on from NW_027622468.1 coordinate 24,797, forward strand.
ACTTTTAAACCAATTTGTATTTCAACTCATTCAATAGGTATTTACAGACAAAAAAAACAAAACACTTTAAATTTGAAAGGGAAATTTCCCCTTTGGGGTAAATTCCTCTCGGTGATTCCCCTCACCGTACCGGGGTCGCGGTTTGTCGGAAGGGGGATACCGCTCAACTAAACGTTTATCTTTGGTCCTTTTTGGGGGGAAGGGACACACAAAATAATTTTTCCCACCAGCATATGGGATAAAGGACACAAAAGATACTTCCCATCCAATAGTGGGATTGGGAAAACTAAATATATACCCACCAATCTAGGGGGATAAAAGAAAAAAAAATTAGGGCTTCCCTCCATCATAGTGGGATATAGGATACACAAAGATGGCATTACCTTCCATCATTGTGGGAGAGAGGACCAACAAAGATGGCTTCCCTTCCATCATTGTGGGATAGAGGACAGGCAAAAGATGACATCCCTTCCATCAAGGGGGGGATAGAGGCCCCAAAACAAAGTTGCCATTCCTTTTTCCATCTAGTGATAAGGCCACAGCAAAGATACATCCCTTCCGATCATAGTGGGGAGAGAGGACACATAAATTTTCCATGCATCAGTAGATCAGAAGGCCCTTTAAGTTTTTGTTATCTTGGCAGGGATCTTGAGGTTGGGTTTTTGTGCTATCCTGAAAAAAGGTAATTCCTTATTTATTAAATTTTGATGAGAGAAATGTTTGTAAGAATCATTAAGAAATTGTCTTTAAACTCTTATTATATAATAAACAATATTGATATAATTAATCAATTAAACTTTTTCGATTCAATTATAAAAATAATACTTAACCACATTTCTTGTATTGTTTCCATAAAACAAAGGGAAAATTTTATATGTAACTTATATTAATTAAACGAATTAAAATTTGTCAGGAATTTAATTCAAGAAGTCAAGCAACAAACTGCCTAAACTCTTTGCCAACCCAAAAAACCCCATAACGTTGTGGCCAACCGACCAGAACAAAATGTGGGTTTTGGAAAGGAGGCAGAAAACATTATTTTAAGATTATATGATCATGGTTTGTGTATCAAACCTTTGAATTCTCGAATTTCAAGATCGGCGTTTTAAGGGGGATACCCGGGTACGTCCACGAATATGAACAAATACGCTAACTAATTTGCCGCCTGAAAAGAGCGTCATAAAATGCATTTAGACAAAACCAAAAAAGCAACTGCCATCCGCTTGTCACACTTTTTGTCCTCATAGTTAACAATTCTGAAGAAAATTTTTTTACAGTTCACATGGTCATCAACAATATTTATATCAATTGAAACAAATCAATCCATTGCATAAGATATTTATCAGAAGCATAGAATTGACGACAGCAATTGTTGAATTAAATTATAACAGTACACACAAAACACTATATTATATAAAGGATAAACTAACCCACATCGACCTATTTCTTTAAAAAAATTTTCTAAATCTTCCTCTTTGGGCCGCTTTTGTGCAAGACGCCACAATGCTTTTTTTTATTTTCATGTGAAACAGTCATACTTTTCAATGAAGTTTTCACATTATTTTTGTATTGTAGTTGCTTGGTTCCTGTTGCGAAAAAGAAATATGTAAATGCATTTAAACATTTTTTCTACTTTTTTGCAACGCAATTAATACGTTTTGCCATCAAAGGCGGGTTTACAAACAAGGTTTTTTCAAACATAATCCGCAATCCAAACCAGAAACAGCCTATAAGCCCAGCAATGGAATACTGCAACAATTGCTCGCATGGAATGTTGTGATTGTGGCATTGTGGGTTTTTGTGTTCTCTGTGTGTGATATGATGTTTGTCTATGTCTGGATGTATGGTTGTTTATATATAAGTAGATTTTTATCTTCTATTCCATTAATCCTTCTCTTTACTTTACTTTTTTTTGCATGTTAAGCCAGTCCTTCTACAAACTGAGCTTTAAAAATATCAATTCAATTCCGCAAGAATCCCCTCTAAGGATATCACGAGTAGGGGGAGAGGTGCCCGAAAATTGTCCCTTCCCAGGATCTCGTTTGCGCCGAGCAATGCTCTAACCCAGGACCTTCGAAAAAAAGAAAGTGATGTCAAACCAGAGATCCTTTTACTTAACACACAAGAACACTGAAAAACAATAAAAAGATATGTCTGAATGAAAAAAAAAGGTTAAAAAAATTGAACTTTTATTTTGCGCAATATCTACTAATCGTCATCAAAGCGTTTCACTAAGGCACCCTGATCAACAGCAACACGTAACAAGTAGAATAAGACATGACGGCTGTTACGCGATAGTACAAGCTATTTTTTTCTGACAGAGGCAAAGCTGTTAACATCCAAGTACTCATTTTTTTAAATGAGTAGGCAAACGTCAAATAAGCCAAGGCAATATGGTTTCTAAATCGGGTTTTTTTTCTAGAAAAGCAGTTTTTGTAAAGCGCGTTTAGTGGATATTGCGCTATACAAAAGCTCAAGATTTGGTGGAGTTTTTTTTTTCGAATTCTTGTCTTACAGTTGCAATTTCCTCGAGAAGGTCAACATGATTTTGAAATTGGAGTTTTTCTATGATTCCCATTATATGTTTAGATATTATTGTAGTATAGAGAGACGACTTTGTGGCTCTTAAGTCGCTGAATGATTTTGAGAGATTTTTATGTTTTCAAAATGGCGGTATTCTTAAAATTTGGTTTTGCGTTTTAAGGGGACATGCTCCTGAAATTTTTAGATCGCTTATTATTGGCCACACAGTGTTCAAATTGCACATACATAAAGTTTGAGACCAATCATGAAAAATGATACCTTAAAAAAAATCCGTTTACGAATAGATCTGCTAAAAACAATACCAGCAGCTTCGGCCTCCATCGTATTTGAAGAACCATCAAAGTTTTTCTGGCATTGCCGCCGGTGTCTAGCATACCAAGCACCATATCCCTCCGACTCACGTTTCGGGCCCGTTCACAAGCCAGACAGAAGTTTGAAATGACCTGCGCATCCAGAACGAGTCCTGTGCCGAAATCAATGGCGACTCCAACTCCATAATGGGATGAATGTCCCCGCTTTTGCCAGGTCCATCAAATGATACAGTTGTCACAGGAACTCCCTCGGATGTATCGTTGCTCCTAGCTTTTACTACATCTGCTGCCTGTAACATGACCCGTTCAGCTGCTTCAACAGTGGCGTGTGTATTTCTGTGGAAACATCCTGATAACTTTTATGGTGAAGCGGTTTTGGAAGAGCCATGAGTCCACAAAAAGAAGAAATGTTGGCATGAGAAAATACCCGTTTCCCTACAAGCAATGGCGGTTCGAGGGTTGATGTCGTATTTGCGCGTGGCGTAGACAGGAGAAGAACACTGGGACCAGATGGTCTTCATGCAAGTGGAACAATCGACGTCGAACTTGGTTGCGAGGCCTTGGCGATCCGACGCGGTGTATGTTAGGTCACCCAGGTGACATACAGGACATGATAGAAATGAGAGAAGTGAGTGCAAGAAAGAGGAGTGAATTATTTCATAGTCACCATCTACAGTAGATGAAATTTTTCACAAATCGATGAATAATGACCGCGCTTTGTCTCAGTGTCGAAGTGTTGGCAGCATCGCCTCCAGTCGAAAGATCATTGTCACTTTCTGCTTCGGGTGCTTTTTCACTGGGACCGCACTCCATCTCAGCCGACTCAAGTTCACATTCCTGCGCCAGTTCCCTGAAAATAAAATCAATCGTGTTAATAGTTGAAGCATATTCCTGATTACAGAATGAAATTTTCTGAGCCTTTGTATCATTTGGAGACTTAACTATAAAATCAGGTCCAATGTTTACATGATGCAGAACCTTAGGTGATAAAAATCTAAAAGATTAGATAGGATTTAATTATGAAAAGAATAAGGCTGGGGACGAGTGGATCAGAGGTACGGTTCTTGTTTATGAATCAAATGGTACCGGCTGATGCTTGATCATATTATTGTAAGTGGAAAACTGAGAATCTAGTCCTATCGGTGAAGAACGATAAAAAAAGAAACTGGATAAGAAAGAGGAAAACAGGATAGTATGATTAGATTACAGGAGAAGGAAGGAGATATAATCCAGGCATACAAAACAGACAGGGTAGAAACATGTTTACTGAAATCAAGCGAGAATAAGCAGACACAAGGAATCAACAAGAAACTGAGAAAAGAACGTTTTAGTACCAAGGAGCCGCGTAATTTCTTTTCAGCGAGGATTGTTAATAACTGGAATAAACTACCCGAGACAGTAGCATCAGCAAATAATTTGAACAAATTCAAAGCAGAGTTAGAGATAAGTAACGTCCTGGTACCACAAGTATAGTTACAAAAACTTGCAAAATTAACAATAGATGAGAGCGAAAGAGACTACACACCAAGTCTGAAAGCTCTACACAGAGGTATAAAGGTATGCATTCTACAATTAATAACTAAGCCTTAGGTAAACTTTAGCCTGCATACCTTATTTGATACAGACATTTGATACCAGGGCTTTGGGCTATGAAGACAACACAACATCGAAATCTAGACTAAAAATGCACCCTGCAAACATCAACAGTTGGCTAGTTTAGTCTTACTATTTCTAAATTTAATCAACTGCATTTCGATAAACTAGATGAAAGAATAAGTAGAAAAATATAATTTCACTAAGACTATGACATCTAATCAACAACACATGGTGGTTTTCTTGTTCAATGTCGAAGATGATCTCTAGATTTTCAGACAAAAACAAGAAAATAAATTTATCTAATATTTACTTACTGTTCGTTCTGTTCCGGCTGTAGAGCAGCCTTCCCTCTGGGTTTGCTGCCTCTTTTCTTTTTTCCATAAACAAATCGCTTTGATGGCATTTTTGTAGATGATAAGCCTAGACAAATTGTATGAAATCGTTTCCAATCGTGTCATTGCTTTCAAAGAAAGAACCAAGACTGACTAGTTTGTTAACAGCGGAAAGGAAATGTTGGTGGTGTTTGCGCATGGGCAGACGAGACATTTCACGAATCTTACACCACTACGCATGCGCGTTGTTAGGTACCTTTGACCTTTACACAACACAACGAGGCAAAAGTAAATGAATGGCTTTTTATGGCTCATTATGTGAAACCTAATTGAAAAGTTCATTTATGAACCAGATATAATCGATTACGAATCGATTTTATTAGAGTCCGATCTTTCATTCGATATACAGCTTGCTTAGATCTTATAAAAGCGTGTCACCGTTGCTAAAACCCAAACAAACAGTATTTTTTACATTGTACGATAAAAACAACCTACCCCACATAATAAAACTGAGTTAAGATGCAGTTATATTTTATTTATACATATTTTCACCCTTCTCATTCGATTCTAAAGATGTCAAAGTATAAAAAAATTATACTGAATAAATATCGATATTTTTTTTTATTTTCTTCGATTTCTGCTGCTCCCCCTCACCCGCATGTCGAAGTTTTCATTGGAGTGATTTCTCTTGTTTGTAAATTGTGATATTCTTGGGCTGGGTCTTTCGTGGAATTGCAATTTTGTTATCCTTGTTAGGTCTGCGATTCATTTGCACACATTTTATGTTGGGTTATCAGATGCCTGCCAACATATTCGTGGGAATTTTGATGGTGGTTTGGCGACAAATGCATGAATGTGCCCCATCCATGGATCATATGATGGGCAAACGAGTATTAATATATCATAATTCTGACGTCATTCTTGTGTGTCATCAAGGCGATTGAGGTCGTTTTGTTTCGTTGTGTATATGGTAGCTGTTGGTCTGCCTTAGTGTTTGTTTTGTCCGCATGTTGTAAAGAATAACGCCATTGCACTATTAGCTGGAATATTTCTGTCTCTCCATAAAATATGACCAAATAGTCTCCTTCCTGTAATTATTAAACGATAGCGGTATTTTTTCGCACTTAATGGAGAGCGGATTGTTACTTATTTTGGTTTGGAAGTGATATTTAGAATTACCCTAGGTTGTTTTCGGGAGACTGCATATGGTGTATCTTCTTAGTTCTTTACTAACGCCCTTTTTCTACAGTTGTAACTTAAAACCGATCGAAGGCTACTGTATAGCATTATATTTGTTTTTCTTTTCAGTTTGTTGTTTCTCAGCCATACGTGTGTCAGATTATTGAGAGAAGCTGCGGGCAGATGTTTTCGCCTATCTACATTAACCTACACACGTGCTGGCACATAAAATGACACGGGATTAAACTCCCATTCTCGCATCTTTCAACCAATATAAATATAATGATATTAAAAAAACGTGAACAATAGTTGTAAGTTTGAGCAGAAACCTTAAGGAGTGGTATCATTTTATTACAATATTTCACAAAATAATGAAAAACGATACATACACTCATATCACATAATCTCACAAACATCATATAGAGACAGTTAACATAGTAATCATAGTCATATTAAAAAACAAGGAGTTGATTATATAAACAACACATAATGCTACTTGTATAAACAACATAACATTATACAATACGATTTCCATCACATATACAACCAGATCTCCTTATGGTATGAATACAATTAGAGCAATTGCGTCAGGTGTGATATATGAACATTTAAATTTAATAAAAATAACGGAAAATTATTATAAATATCAATAGATTTTTTACGCAGCAGACAATATAGGTCGGAGACAGGGGTTGGCGGTGGGGCAATTATAAAGTAATAAAGATTGAAGAAGAAATTAAACAATGTATAGAAAAAGTTGATGCTGCTGCTGCTGCTGCTGCTATATTACAAATGATACCTAATGCAATTCTCACCTACTATCTAACACCCTTGCCTTCCTTTCCCCCATCCCGCCCCATCCCTCCAATTCAACACTGTACTCATTGTCCTCACTTTCAACCCCCATCCTTCACAGATACCGACACACACACATACGCACACAAACATACACACACACATACTCTCTCTCTCTCTCTCTCACACACAGACACACCCACACATATTTGCCCACCTACCCACCCTGTACCCATCCAAGATGAATGACAGTATTGTTATCATAGTATGTATCAAGTATCTCATTCATTCCCCCTAATCCTAGCCCACCCACCCACCTACACCAGCTTACATTGCCGTTTAAATTAACCTTATCCTCATTCTGTCGTCTAAGCCACACTTAAACTCCCATTCTCGCATCTTTCAACCAATATAAATATAATGATATTAAAAAAAACGTCAACAATAGTTATAAGTTTGGGCAGAAACCTTAAGGCGTGGTATCATTTTATTACGATATTTCACAAAATAATGAAAAACGATACATACACTCATATCACATAATCCCAAAGGAAAGGTCTGAAAGACCGTCCTGCCCAAACGACCTTGTGTTCACATTAATATTGGTTTGTGTTGAGTTACTGTACTAGAATAGTGAACGATTCTTCTTCTTCGTTCCCGTCACGTCACATGGTCAGT
>NW_027622469.1:5000-12754 GCF_034508935.2 Berghia stephanieae
TACATGAGTATGGATGCTGTATTAAAATTGAGAACTCAACATTGTGTTCTTAGATTTGAATTTAAAGATTCACGTGTTCAATTTTTCATTCTTGAATTCTTTAGGATGGGGAAAGGGGGGGGGGGGAGGAGAATTGTGCTTCTCCAGCTGACTGTTGTGTTCCACGTCCGTTCTCATCTTTCCTATTTCTTTATTTTTCCCCGGATGGGGTCTTCTGACCTCCAATGGTGGAAAGAGAGGTCACTCACTGTGTCTTTTATCTCCTATCTCTTTCCCTTTCCATGTTGCTCTCTCATGGTGAACAGGTCACTTGCTGTGTCTTCTATCCCCCTATACATATATGTTTTACGAGTTGTTTTCTGTCTTTGTCTTGGAATGGGTTTACTTGGTTCTGTCCTGATCCTCTCCGGAATCCTTGGCTGAGAGGGAAATAGTCAAAAGTATGCAAAGATTTTCATTGTAAATCCTCTCTCTTTTATGGACTGATCGTTACATTTTTGTGTTGAAAATATCTTTTAAACATTTGAATGAGACTTTTAGGTACATTGATGGTATGCTTTTGGAATTTCTTGGATACTTTAATTTTTTACTATCTCATTTCTTTTTTTTATTACTGGCGCTGATATAACCTAAATGTTTTACAAGCGCCATGAAACCCTTTTTCTGGATTGAGATTGCTTGGTGTTTTTTTCCCTGGTTATGTCCAAAATTTTTAGCTGGGATGGAGACTGTCAAATGTATAGTACCCTTTTAAAGAGATAGTTTATTCCATTATTAATCATCTCATTGTTCTTGTTGTGTGGTCCTATCATTATTAGTTTTGGATGGTTGGCTAGGTGGTCTTCAGATTGGAAGGCACAGGGCTCGATTCCTATTCTGAGCGGCGTTTAGTTGAATCCTTAGAAAAGCTCTCTACTCACATTCTCTCACCGTACTCAGTTGTACAATGAGTACATGGCTCTTAACAACGTTGTTTCTTCCGAAATAATTGTATTAATGCCTAACCGGCGTTATATATCGTCCGACTTGTTGTTGTTGGCAAGAGACCCATTATAAAGCCCTTAGAGCGTGCTTAGTGGATACTGCGCTATTATAGTATAATAATATAGTGGTCAGAAGTAATTTTATTTTGTCGACCCCAGGAATGTCTTGGTGGATTTCGTTCCATGCCATGCAATAATCTTGTGAGTAGCATTATGTGTATAGTAACATGCTATGATAGGGACACGATATGATGGTGTATACATCTACTGATAATTTGCATTAGACATCTTTTTTTCCTTTAATATTCATTGTGTTAACCAGTAAAACTCTGGAAAAAACCATGAATTCAAAAATTAGGCCAGAAAACTGGTCCTTCAAATATCGATCGATTTAAATGATTTCTTTTGGCAAAAACTCTCAAACCTGGGACCTCACATGGGTCCTTTAAATCGATCAATATGTGAAGGAAGATTTTACTGGCCAAATTTTTAAAAGCATGTTTTACTAGAGGTAGAAAGTTAATTGGTTAACAAAATACCATAGGAACCATCAGCTCAACGAGCAAAATGTAACTATTACGATCAGAACAATCGTATTTATTTTTAGACATATCAACTGGTAATCTGTGTGCTCAACTGTTTTAAAATAAATGAAGTAACAAAATTCGACTTTTGCCTTTTGATCAAAGGTAAAATCAATAAGGACAATACAATGCTGATTTGTATTTTCAAATTATTCAATTTAAAAAATCAAATAACAACAAAAACATTAAACGTTCAAAGCATGACATCTATTATATATATATATATATATATTATATATATATATATATATATATATATATATATATATATATATATATATATATATATATATATATATATATATATATACGCGCGCGCACACACACACACACACACACATATCTATCTATCTATCTATATATATAATTGTTGTCGTTTTACAGTCGTCCGAGATGTAACTCGTGAACCTCCTTCACTAACGCAGTCATACGAATATCAAACGGAAACACTTTTCTCATACTTTCACTTCGCTATTCATATCAGATTGTTTGTTAAAAATATTTAGAAATTAACCACATTTTGATTGGTTGACAGAGTAAAAGAAAAATTATCCGGAAGCGAGTGTCATACCACTAGAACACATAGACGCACAGAATTTAAAGAACATTTTTTTTTGTAAAGAATGTACTTGCTGCTTTACTTTTTGAAGAAGAAAACCTATTGTTGTGTTGGGTGGGTGTGAAGCTTTGAGGACAATTCTGAAAATGGCTAGTAATGAGAGAGAGAGAGAGAGAGAGAGAGAGAGAGAGAGAGAGAGAGAGAGAGAGAGAGAGAGAGAGAGAGAGAGAGAGAGAGAGAGAGAGAGAGAGAGAGTTAAGCAAGTAAATTAAAATTTAAACTGGTCATCAGAATCATAGAAATATTATTTCATAGCATGGTTGATGGCTAACAATTAAGTTTAAGAATGGGACAATTGGTGGGGAGACAGATTGTTTCGGGTCCCGATAGTGAAATCAATAAGTGATTTAAAAAAAAACCAAACTCGAGTATGTAGAGAGCATCATACCCACCAAAGGTACTCAAAGCGCTTTGCAAGGGGTCCCTAGAAGAACAGCAACACTTAACATGCAGGACGAAACAAGACACCTATTAAGCGATATTACATTTTTTTTTCAGAAAAAGACAACGCTGTTAATGGCCAGGTAATCATTTGACACCTGAGTACGTTGACAGAATGCGAGTGAAGAGCCTTTTCCAATTATTCAACTATGCGCTGCTCGGAGCAGGACTCGAACCTTGGACCATCGGGTCTGCAGGACGAGCGTCATACCTTTGGACAACATTGCCCTACCTAAAAATAAATAAGGTGCTCGCCACACGAGCAAATGGACTGTTTCCGATTTTGGGAGCTAGTCGAATTTTTTTCCTTCCTCTGACTCCGCTGTCCACCCAGCCTTGATTGGGCTCTGTCAGTGTATGTCAAGCGTGCCGGGATGTTCTTTAAGATGAATTATGATACTATCAAAAAGATGGCAAACAATAGTTGCTCTCCATTTTAAGATAGAGAAACGGCTGTATTCAATAATGAAGAGCTATAGTATAAGTGTTATACCCCCTCAAAACGGTCTTATGTCGGAATGAACTAGGTGCTGACAATTGAATCCACAATTAACCCACTCCTTTGTGTACATCATAAAATTTTAAGAAACATCTTTGATATATTGATAAGACCATAAATGCTAGTTTGTAAACCTTGTTTTTGTATGTTCTCATTTATTTTGAGTTTGAGTGTAAAGAATCGAGTTTTACGTTGAGTACATATGACAAAAATCCGTAAATGGTTGGTAAGGAGAGGGTTAAGGCTGTTTACTCGCATTCTGTCAACGTACTCCGGTGTAAAATGATTAACAGAGTTGTCTTTTTCTGAAAAGAAAAAGTAACATCGCTTAATAGGCGTCTTGTTTCGTCCTGCATGTTAAGTGTTGCTGTTCTTCTAGGGACCCCTTGCAAAGCGCTTTGAGTACCTTTGGTGGGTATTGTGCTCTCTACATACTCGAGTTTTTTTGTTTTTGTTATAATCACTTATTGGTTTCACTATCGGGACCCCAAACAATCTGTCTCCCCACCAATTGTCCCATTCTTAAACTTAATTGCTAGCCATCAACCATGCTATGAAATAATATTTCTATGATTCTGATGACCAGTTTAAATTTTAATTGAGGCTATTTACTTGCTTAACTCTCTCTCTCTCTCTCTCATTACTAGCCATTTCCAGAATTGTCCTCAAAGCTTCGTACTCACACAACACAACAATAGGTTTTCTTCTTCAAAAAGTAAGGCAACAAGTACATTCTATACAAACAAATGTTCTTTAAATTATGTGCGTCTGTGCGGTCTAAAGGTATGACACTCGCTTTCGGATAATTTTTCTTTTACTCTGTCAACCAATCAAAATGTGGTTCGTATGAGTGCGTTAGTGAAGGATGTTCACGAGTTACATCTCGGACGACTGAAAAACGACAACAATATATATATATATATATATATATATATATATATATATATATATATATATATATATATATATATATATATATTGTTCTGATCGTAATCGTTACATTTTTCTCGTTGAACTGATGGTTCCTATGGTATTTTGTTAACCAATTAACTTTCTACCTCTAGTAAAACATGCTTTTAAAAATTTGGCCAGAAAACTCTTCCTTCACATTTTGATCGATTTAAAGGACCCATGTGAGGTCCCAGGTTTGAGAGATTTTGCCAAAAGAATTCATTTAAATCGATCGATATTTGAAGGACCAATTTTCTGGCCAAATTTTTGAATTCATGTTGTTTCAGAGTTTTACTGGTTAACACAATGAATATTAAAGGAAAAAAAGATGTCTTATGCAAATTATCAGTAGATGTATACACCATCATATCGTGTCCGTATCATAGCTACATAATGCTACTCACAAGATTAATGCATGGCATAGAACGAATTCCACCAAGACATTCCTGGGGTCGACAAAATAAAATTACTATAATAGCGCAGTATCCACTAAGCACACTCTAATGGCTTTATAATGGGTCCCTTGCCAACAGCAACAAGTAGGACGATATATAACGCCGGTTAGGCATTAATACAATTATTTCGGACAAAAACAACGTTGTTAAGAGCCATGTACTCATTGTACACCTGAGTGCGGTGAGAATTCAACTATACGCCGCTCAATCTGAAGACCACCAAGCCAACCATCTAAAACTAATAATGATAGGACCACACAACAATAACAATGAGATGATTAAAAATGGAATAAAATATCTCTTTAAAAGGGTACTATACATTTGACAGTCTCCCTCCCAGCTAAAGATTTCGGACATAACCAGGGAAAAAAACACCAAGCAATCTCAATCCAGAAAAAGGGTTTCACGGCGCTTGCAAAACATTTAGGTTATATCAGCGCCAGTAATAAAAAAAAAAGGAAAGAAATGGGATAGTGAAAAAATTAAAGTATCCAAGAAATTCCAAAGCATACCATCAATGTACCTAAAAGTCACATTCAAATGTTTAAAAGATATTTTCAACACAAAAATGTAACGATCAGTCCATAAAAGAGAGAGGATTTACAATGAAAATCCTTGCATGCTTTTGACTATTTCCCTTTCAGCCAAGGATTCCGGAGAGGATCAGGACAGAACCAAGTAAACCCATTCCAAGACAAAGACAGAAAGCAACTCATAAAACATTATGTATAGGGGGATAGAAGACACAGCAAGTGACCTGTTCACCATGAGAGAGCAACATGGAAAGGGAAAGAGATAAGAGATAAAAGACACAGTGAGTGACCTCTCTTTCCACCATGGGAGGTCAGAAGACCCCATCCGGGGAAAAATAAAGAAAGGCTAGAGCTATTGGTCAGTACTGACCCCCAGACGCTAGTACCTGCGTGTCAGTGCTGACGAACAGGCGCCAGCGCCTGGGGGTCAGCACTGACCAATAACACCAGTGGTCAGTATTGAACAACAGGTGCCGCCGCCCACAGACACAGCCTCTCTTCGGTCTGTGCCACCGCCCGCCATTAATCATCACTGACGAACATCGGGCCTGTTCGTCAGTGCAGATAAAGACCTCTTCGCACTTATTCGTCACTTCCTAAAGTAAAAAAAAAACAACAAAAAAATTAAAATCTCAGGCTTTCAAGGCCAACTTATCCGATGACACTAAGCAACACTTGGGAAAAGTGAGTGGAGCAGGCACTTATGTTGGTAACAACAAGATATGAAGTGAGTAGAAAAGTGCCAGAAGACAATAGAGAATAAAAAATTTTTTTCGCGGCGGTGGTGGGGTTTGAACCTGCGACCTTATTGGTACGACAACTCCGCCTGGCAGGTGAGAGCGTGGCTCTACCGTGTGAGCTATCCACGAACACAAAAATATTCGTTTCAAACCCAAAGTCATTTCTAGATCCCTCTCTCACCCACTTCTTGAGATCGCCGATTCGTTCACCACCATCGCGAAATAATTTTTTATTCTCTATTGTCTTCTGGCACTTTTCTACTCACTTCATATCTTGTTGTTACCAACATAAGTGCCTGCTCCACTCACTTTTCTGAATTAAAAATTCACCCCATACACCGGAGCATACTCAATGTCTCAATCGTTTCTATGTTATATGTTTGTGATGAGAATATTGGCTATTAAGCTTAACTGCTGGTCAAAATTATTTCGCGATGGTGGTGAACGAATCGGCGATCTCAAGAAGTGGGTGAGAGAGGGATCTAGAAATGACTTTGGGTTTGAAACGAATATTTTTGTGTTCGTGGATAGCTCACACGGTAGAGCCACGCTCTCACCTGCCAGGCGGAGTTGTCGTACCAATAAGGTCGCAGGTTCAAACCCCACCACCGCCGCGAAAAAAATTTTTTATTCTCTATTGTCTTCTGGCACTTTTCTACTCACTTCATATCTTGTTGTTACCAACATAAGTGCCTGCTCCACTCACTTTTCTGAATTAAAAATTCACCCCATACACCGGAGCATACTCAATGTCTCAATCGTTTCTATGTTATATGTTTGTGATGAGAATATTGGCTATTAAGCTTAACTGCTGGTCAAAATTATTTCGCGATGGTGGTGAACGAATCGGCGATCTCAAGAAGTGGGTGAGAGAGGGATCTAGAAATGACTTTGGGTTTGAAACGAATATTTTTGTGTTCGTGGATAGCTCACACGGTAGAGCCACGCTCTCACCTGCCAGGCGGAGTTGTCGTACCAATAAGGTCGCAGGTTCAAACCCCACCACCGCCGCGAAAAAAATTTTTTATTCTCTATTGTCTTCTGGCACTTTTCTACTCACTTCATATCTTGTTGTTAAGCAACACTTGGTCACTTAGATAAATTTGATGTCTAACGCGTTAGATCGTGGCTACGGTTAGATGCCGTTGTTTCAAGCCACCATACGATTCTTTTTTATTTTATGTTGTCTTTGTGTGTATGTGTTTTTGTTTTTCTTTTTTTTTTCGTATATTTTCGTTATTGCTTAAATTAAAGAAAAATAGAGGAAACGTGTTATAATATAATATTTCTTGTTACGATTCTTTTATAATACCTTGTCCATTCTATTGATGAGGTTTTTAAAAAAATGTATTTGTTTTGTGTTTGTCTTTTGTCATGCAAAAAAAAAAAATAAAATAATAATAATAACGGAAAGGAGAAACCTGATAACGAATAGATAATTCCATTTGGGGGGGGGGGGGGGGGGGGGGGGGGGGGCAGCGTGGCTCAGCGCTACGGTCTTTGCTTCGTACCCAAAAGGTACCGAGTTCGATCACCCGCCGCTGCGCTGTGTGAGCAAGTCACCTCGTCCTAGCTCGACTTGATTGTCTTACCTTCTTTGCTTCTTTCTTTATAAAAAGAACATTACTTTCCTCCTCATGCCTTTTGATGGCATCAGTTAAAGCCTTCAAGGAGGCAAATTTGTTGCCGACAGCGAGTTCCATAATTTGTAGCTTTCTCCTGTCTCAGTGAGATGCGAGCAAGCCGAATATCAAATGACGGAATGAAAAAAGACGAGACAATGAAAGAGCTTCACTTTCAGTTCTGGCGTCACGCATCAGTGGAGGAACCGAAATATAAGGTTGCCAGTTTGGCGTTTCAACATCAAATTTGGTATTTTTCTCAGGATTGAACAATATCATTTGTTTAATTAATTGATAAATTTATTAAACAAATCTCACGTAAACCGA
>NW_027622470.1:0-7500 GCF_034508935.2 Berghia stephanieae
TAATACAAAGTAATAATATAACTGTTAGAGCTGCCCCAATCTTATCAGAATCAGTTATCATTAGTGTATTGTAAACTAATATTATAATGACTACAATAAGTTGCCTAATTACTTTTAAAATGACCATTTTACAGATGCGATGACTGTCATTGCCTTCCTGAAGACTTATGGGCTTGATAAAGAAATCAAGGTAAAATCAGCAAATTTATAAAATATCCTCATATTTTGAAAATGAATTCAATTCTCAATACGCAAATAAAAATATTGATCGACTAACTCGATTGTAAAATAATATGAAAGTTTTGTTTTTAGATTTAAAAAAAATACAAATACATTGTAAAAGAACTTGTCTTATTTTTCAAAAATGCAATTACATGTTGACAAATAACGACAATGACCTACTGTTTGCACTTACATAATTAAAGTTTCTTTAATTTTAATATTTCACATATCTAAATTAAAAGGAGCACCTAGTCGTCATTTATCAAGATTTGACATGCGAAAATAGAATTCGATATAAGAACCGTTAGAACAACTTACCTGATAAAATCGTTTGCTCCTTTGCAAATCATTTAAGTGATTTTCGAAATTCACCATGACCAATTTTGGAAGAGGCAAGAAATATTGTATAGTTAAAAAGCCACCATTACAAAAGACTACGTTAAGACAACCAGGGTCGGGGTGAGCCGTTCTAAAATCAGCACAAAATAATACCGAGTATATTAGTATTAGTACTTTATTTAAAATAGAAAAAAAGTTTTCCTCATGGTATTGTAATTTGATTTTCGGATGACCTTACGAGGTTCATTCTAATAGTAAGCTTCTGACATTAGGTACCACAAAGTGATTTTTCAAATGCAATATAGCTCTTTTTGCGTTACACAGTCAGATAGAATACAGCAAAACTAGAACTTCAGTCTTTAAATCATAAAAATCGGACAAAAATTTTAAAAGTTATGAATTTTTAAATTTATTTTTGGACTCCAACAATAAGCGACAATTTTCAAACAGCATAAAAGACAATGTTCACAACAAGATTGCAAAAAATATATGGGAATGAACTAATAACTGTAAACATATTCTTATTCTATACAACTTTTTCTATCCATATACATAATTTCAAAGGTATACAGTGAAAGGTAAAAATTTTATACCCATGTCAATTCGAGAGAAATTAGTTCGGACTTAGTCATTTTTTACGAGAAATCAGCATCTCCTATCAAATACTGGAAGTTCGCAATGCTACTGTGCAATGAAATTCACTCGTAAACTGGTGAAACTTCTCGGACTTGTTCAATGTGTACTGAAATTTGATCTTATTTTTTTTTACTGTGATTGTTTAATAAAAAAAGTATTGAAATGCAGTGGCGAAGTTGGCGAAAAGCTCCATTTCGCAGAATGTCCACAAAAATACGACAAATATCGAATAATTGACCATAACTTTGAAACCAATGCTCAGAATACCTTGAAACTTGCTATGTCTATGTATTTTCATGCACTGAATTCAAATCTGATGCTTACAAGTACATAAAAACACATATTGGGATAAAATTTTACATTTTGAGGGTAAAAGTAAAAGTAAAATGAACGCGAACACGCCACAGATGAATCACGAGCATCTAATAACACAGCGTAAAAATCTTCTCAGTTCATGGAACGGAATGAAACTTTGCTTGCATATACAATACGATGCTCTGATATCAAATACCAAGCTCAATTACAAATAAAGCTCATATAATGACTTGACTTGACTTAGATGCCTTTCGCGTCTCGACCGAAAGATCGGGTCGCCTTGGCTGTTTCCAGTATTTCCTGTGTGAGGTGTCTCCAATATTGCCGGTCCTCTGCTAGGGTTCTCAGATTTTCAAGGTCCCCTGCCGTTATGAGACTAATGCTTTGTCCAAGTGTTGTGAGGTTTTTGTTTAGGATCACAGGGAGTGTTGTGATCGGTCTTCCTCTGAAAAGGTTCCCGTGTTTTTGGAAGTATCCCGACATGGCTTGGTTAGCTGGTATGTTTTTGTCCCTGCGTAGTATGTGACCGCTAGAGCATCATATCCAGTATCTCCTGTAATAAGAAGCAAAATACCTATGAAAAAATATTCAAGGTGACTTATGGTATGAAATGTTTATAAATAAATTGAAAGAATCCCATCTGTATCGAAGCAAAACAATTCGTTGACAACAAACCGGAAGTCGCCTGTCGATTTCGTTGACTTGACTAGGCATACCCGGTTGAAAGGATAATAAAGTTACTAAGGTGATAAAATAAGAAAGATTGTCATTTTTCAGTTTTAAAACGATACCTTACTCTAATAAAAAAGTTGGTTAGGTCAACCAAGGCCTAATAACCTATCGAGAACAGCGTAAAGTAGCGAATCGAGGACAACAAAGTTAGGCTGTTCCATAGCTGTGCTTACTCCCACTGGCAAAAAAGGAAAATGGAACGTAATATTTGATATAATTAATCTTGGTAATTAAACTGCATTTAATTTTATTAACAAAAACACTTACTTAGCACAGACATTGGGTCAGTATCCTTTTTGAGAGTCTTTTTTTCACAGTCCGTTGAGTCGGACTGCAGGTCACGACCAGCCGGTAGATCTGCATCGAGTTCAACGATTGGAATGGCAGCCATAGTTCAGAAGTCAGGAGAACGGTATAATATAGGGTGTCTTTTTAATTCAGAAAAGTGAGTGGAGCAGGCACTTATGTTGGTAACAACAAGATATGAAGTGAGTAGAAAAGTGCCAGAAGACAATAGAGAATAATTTTTTTTTTTTTATTTTTTTTTCGCGGTGGTGGTGGGGTTTGAACCTGCGACCTTATTGGTACGACAACTCCGCCTGGCAGGTGAAAGCGTGGCTCTACCGTGTGAGCTATCCACGAACACAAAAATATTCGTTTCAAACCCAAAGTCATTTCTAGATCCCTCTCTCACCCACTTCTTGAGATCGCCGATTCGTTCACCACCATCGCGAAGTAATTTTGACCAGCAGTTAAGCTTAATAGCCAATATTCTCATCACAAACATATAACATAGAAACGATTGAGACATTGAGTATGCTCCGGTGTATGGGGTGAATTTTTAATTCAGAAAAGTGAGTGGAGCAGGCACTTATGTTGGTAACAACAAGATATGAAGTGAGTAGAAAAGTGCCAGAAGACAATAGAGAATAATTTTTTTTTTTTTCGCGGTGGTGGTGGGGTTTGAACCTGCGACCTTATTGGTACGACAACTCCGCCTGGCAGGTGAGAGCGTGGCTCTACCGTGTGAGCTATCCACGAACACAAAAATATTCGTTTCAAACCCAAAGTCATTTCTAGATCCCTCTCTCACCCACTTCTTGAGATCGCCGATTCGTTCACCACCATCGCGAAGTAATTTTGACCAGCAGTTAAGCTTAATAGCCAATATTCTCATCACAAACATATAACATAGAAACGATTGAGACATTGAGTATGCTCCGGTGTATGGGGTGAATTTTTAATTCAGAAAAGTGAGTGGAGCAGGCACTTATGTTGGTAACAACAAGATATGAAGTGAGTAGAAAAGTGCCAGAAGACAATAGAGAATTATTTTTTTTTTTTTTTTTCGCGGTGGTGGTGGGGTTTGAACCTGCGACCTTATTGGTACGACAACTCCGCCTGGCAGGTGAGAGCGTGGCTCTACCGTGTGAGCTATCCACGAACACAAAAATATTCGTTTCAAACCCAAAGTCATTTCTAGATCCCTCTCTCACCCACTTCTTGAGATCGCCGATTCGTTCACCACCATCGCGAAGTAATTTTGACCAGCAGTTAAGCTTAATAGCCAATATTCTCATCACAAACATATAACATAGAAACGATTGAGACATTGAGTATGCTCCGGTGTATGGGGTGAATTTTTAATTCAGAAAAGTGAGTGGAGCAGGCACTTATGTTGGTAACAACAAGATATGAAGTGAGTAGAAAAGTGCCAGAAGACAATAGAGAATAATTTTTTTTTTTTTTTTTTTTTTTGTTTTTTTCGCGGTGGTGTGGGTTTGAACCTGCGACCTTATTGGTACGACAACTCCGCCTGGCAGGTGAGAGCGTGGCTCTACCGTGTGAGCTATCCACGAACACAAAAATATTCGTTTCAAACCCAAAGTCATTTCTAGATCCCTCTCTCACCCACTTCTTGAGATCGCCGATTCGTTCACCACCATCGCGAAGTAATTTTGACCAGCAGTTAAGCTTAATAGCCAATATTCTCATCACAAACATATAACATAGAAACGATTGAGACATTGAGTATGCTCCGGTGTATGGGGTGAATTTTTAATTCAGAAAAGTGAGTGGAGCAGGCACTTATGTTGGTAACAACAAGATATGAAGTGCTGGTCAAAATTACTTCGCGATGGTGGTGAACGAATCGGCGATCTCAAGAAGTGGGTGAGAGAGGGATCTAGAAATGACTTTGGGTTTGAAACGAATATTTTTGTGTTCGTGGATAGCTCACACGGTAGAGCCACGCTCTCACCTGCCAGGCGGAGTTGTCGTACCAATAAGGTCGCAGGTTCAAACCCCACCACCACCGCGAAAAAAAAAAAAAAAAATATTCTCTATTGTCTTCTGGCACTTTTCTACTCACTTCATATCTTGTTGTTACCAACATAAGTGCCTGCTCCACTCACTTTTCTGAATTAAAAATTCACCCCATACACCGGAGCATACTCAATGTCTCAATCGTTTCTATGTTATATGTTTGTGATGAGAATATTGGCTATTAAGCTTAACTGCTGGTCAAAATTACTTCGCGATGGTGGTGATAGAAACGGCGATCTCAAGAAGTGGGTGAGAGAGGGATCTAGAAATGACTTTGGGTTTGAAACGAATATTTTTGTGTTCGTGGATAGCTCACGCGGTAGAGCCACGCTCTCACCTGCCAGGCGGAGTTGTCGTACCAATAAGGTCGCAGGTTCAAACCCCACCACCACCGCGAAAAAAAAAAAAAAAATTATTCTCTATTGTCTTCTGGCACTTTTCTACTCACTTCATATCTTGTTGTTACCAACATAAGTGCCTGCTCCACTCACTTTTCTGAATTAAAAATTCACCCCATACACCGGAGCATACTCAATGTCTCAATCGTTTCTATGTTATATGTTTGTGATGAGAATATTGGCTATTAAGCTTAACTGCTGGTCAAAATTACTTCGCGATGGTGGTGAACGAATCGGCGATCTCAAGAAGTGGGTGAGAGAGGGATCTAGAAATGACTTTGGTTTGAAACGAATATTTTTGTGTTCGTGGATAGCTCACACGGTAGAGCCACGCTCTCACCTGCCAGGCGGAGTTGTCGTACCAATAAGGTCGCAGGTTCAAACCCCACCACCACCGCGAAAAAAAAAAAATAAATAAAAAAAAAAAATATTCTCTATTGTCTTCTGGCACTTTTCTACTCACTTCATATCTTGTTGTTACCAACATAAGTGCCTGCTCCACTCACTTTTCTGAATTAAAAATTCACCCCATACACCGGAGCATACTCAATGTCTCAATCGTTTCTATGTTATATGTTTGTGATGAGAATATTGGCTATTAAGCTTAACTGCTGGTCAAAATTACTTCGCGATGGTGGTGAACGAATCGGCGATCTCAAGAAGTGGGTGAGAGAGGGATCTAGAAATGACTTTGGGTTTGAAACGAATATTTTTGTGTTCGTGGATAGCTCACACGGTAGAGCCACGCTCTCACCTGCCAGGCGGAGTTGTCGTACCAATAAGGTCGCAGGTTCAAACCCCACCACCACCGCGAAAAAAAAAATTAAAAAAAAAAAAAAAAATTATTTTATTCTCTATTGTCTTCTGGCACTTTTCTACTCACTTCATATCTTGTTGTTACCAAAATAAGTGCCTGCTCCACTCACTTTTCTGAATTAAAAATTCACCCCATACACCGGAGCATACTCAATGTCTCAATCGTTTTCTATGTTATATGTTTGTGATGAGAATATTGGCTATTAAGCTTAACTGCTGGTCAAAATTACTTCGCGATGGTGGTGAACGAATCGGCGATCTCAAGAAGTGGATGAGAGAGGGATCTAGAAATGACTTTGGGTTTGAAACGAATATTTTTGTGTTCGTGGATAGCTCACACGGTAGAGCCACGCTCTCACCTGCCAGGCGGAGTTGTCGTACCAATAAGGTCGCAGGTTCAAACCCCACCACCACCGCGAAAAAAAAAAAATAATAATTTATTCTCTATTGTCTTCTGGCACTTTTCTACTCACTTCATATCAATATAGGGTGTCGTTGCGTTCAAATCGCTGTCGCTGTGATTTTGCTTTTAACTTTTAATAAATATGTTTTTGTTGATGAAAAATTTGTCTTTCTGATGGTGTAACACAAGCCAAGGTTTATATTCGGCGTCGGGTGAAAAATTAGAGCTTTCGCTTTCACAACGATATTTCGACGGCTTCGCGGATATAAACCTTAGCTTGTGTTACATGTTTGTAAAGCTTAATTCCCGCTCTTTTCAGTGGTGAAAACCGTAAGTCTCTACGACACACACAGCTAAAGCGCGACAACAAGATATGAAGTGAGTAGAAAAGTGCCAGAAGACAATAGAGAATAAAAAATTTTTTCGCGACCCGTTTGTTTACAACCACTGCAATCCGGTGCGTGGTTCACCCGCCGATATCGTAACGAAAAAGTTAGAAAATTAAGCTGTTCATTTTAGTAATTGCCGAAAAACAATACAGCGTAACAAAACAACATTTACAAATTATTAAAGAGTGAACTTTGAAGTTTATACAGATATAAATTTTCTTTTTCTTTTATTAATATCTTTATAACAACGATTTGTTGAAAAAGCCCAACTTGCTACACTTCGACGGGCTTACGATAGATTTTCAACCGATTCATTGCGTGACTTTGCGGTACCTACTGACATCTATAAAATCTACATTTTAAATAAATGTGATATAATTTGCACAACATACCTTTATTTATACGCTATCTGACAAAGTCATCACAGATATCAAAGCAAGTAGTCACCTTTTAAATGCAGTGAGCAACTTTGTCAAGACATCTGATGGCCTCTTTATTAGCAAGTGTTATGTCTCATTTTGACTCGTCTTCAGGGACGGCTGGTAATAATGGGCAGGGTGGGCAAATACCAGCCTGTTTTTTCAAGTTAAAAGCTGTATTACCAGGTCCGAAATAATCAAATTTAAATTAGATAATTTCAAAAGTTACTACTTAAACTTGATACTTCGTACTGAAATCAATTTGTGTGTATCTTTGATAGATTGCGAATCACCATGCACCCCGTAATGCATAAACCAGGATGCGCTCCTGTTCTTTTTATCACCCCCCCCCCAACCACTCCACTCCACTCCGCCCACATCGTCATCTCATCGTCACGTCGCCTGACGGTGATTTTGCTGTCTGGCCTCTCTAGTACTAGGTCGGGCTAATTCAAATGAGCCCACCTTATTAACCAGTGTACACTAAATAGAGATTTTGGCAAACG
>NW_027622471.1:5000-12700 GCF_034508935.2 Berghia stephanieae
GGACTAGATGGACCATATTTTCATGATAAGACCAGCAAATGACAGTGTACTTGTTGCCGTGGAGTGGGTTCCTGCCGTGCAAAAACTTCCTGGCGGAAAATGATAGCAGCAGAGAGGGATGATGCGGGATGGGACGCCTGGATATTCATATGCAAGCAGCATAGCCTCTAACCGTCCAAGATGGAGAAAACCATTTATCTGTCATGTTCTGGAAGGACATGCAATTAAAAATTTGCCCGGAAAACTCAACCTTCATATATCGATCGTTTTATATGTTCCTCATCTTGGCAAAATTTTTCTCAAAGCTGAGATCTCGAGAGGTTTAAGCTGTATAATATTATACAGTAGCAATGAGAGAATGAAGGCTAAGGTAAGGTAAGGAATCAAAGAAGCTTCAATCGTAGCTTAAAAGAGCTGTGCACACTTATAAAATAAGGCCTTGATAATAATATACACTGCACATCCAAGTAACAACGATTTTATATTTTTCTAATTCATTTAATTTCATAAGCCACCTTCCCAAAATTGCAAAACTTTATCAAAGCCAAACTAAATTCCAGAGATAATTTAACCTTTAGTCTTTGCGTAGTTATCACAACATCCAAGAGTCTTCATTGACAGAAGAAGATATGAGACTTGAACGGATTTGGAAATGGGAAACATAGATCAGATGAATGTTAGTAAATAGATAGCTTGTGCGCTTTAAAATATCGAGGGGTGTAGATAGAAATGTTTGTGACGATAAAAGAGAAATAAAGATAGACAGATGGATAATCGATAGATAGACAGCCGATGAAAGAGAGTCACAGGAATCCAGAGTGGGAGTCAATTTTAGTGCAAAACAGCCATGTGGATAGAAAGATAGTCGGAGAGTAAGGAAAAAACAAAACAAAGAAAGAGTGTGAATGAGAGTGTATGAGATAGAGAAGGGTGGGGGGGGGGGGGGGGGAAAGAAAGAGAAGAGTGTGGACCAAAAAGAAGAAAATATGGAATAGGAGGTAAATCTAGGAGAATAAATTAATATGGATGACTGGATAGATAGATAGATAGGTAGATAGATAGATAGATAGATAGATAGATAGATAGATAGATAGATAGATAACGAGATCGATAGATAGATAGATAAATAGATATATATTATTTAAAATATTTACCACAATGTTTGGGGCAGTCTACATCGATGTTTCAGGCTTAATTTGCCATCTTCAGGACTGAGTTGTTTTGTTGACTGTTGTTGTTTCTTGAAGTGGTTCCGGTTTGAAGTTAATTAAGAGGAATTTGCGCCGATGGGGACACTTTCCGTAGATCTCATTTTTCATGTTGAGTGTGGCTTCATGAGGTTGTTTGATTATGGTATATTTTTCTTCCAGGCATAAGCTACATTGTTGGTTGAGATACAACCTCCACACCTCAACATTTAGAAACACTAACAAAAAAACATCCACAAAACTCAGCGAACATATTTGGAAATTAAAAGACAACAAAATAGACCACAACATTTCATGGAAAATTTTATCTAAAGCAACAGGATACACACCAACATCAAAACAATGTAGCTTATGCCTGGAAGAAAAATATACCATAATCAAACAACCTCATGAAGCCACACTCAACATGAAAAATGAGATCTACGGAAAGTGTCCCCATCGGCGCAAATTCCTCTTAATTAACTTCAAACCGGAACCACTTCAAGAAACAACAACAGTCAACAAAACAACTCAGTCCTGAAGATGGCAAATTAAGCCTGAAACATCGATGTAGACTGCCCCAAACATTGTGGTAAATATTTTAAATAATAATTCGCTCCATTACTACATGTCGAGCACTTTTCGTACCATATTTGTATCAAACACGATTCAATAAATAGATATATAGATAGATAGATAGATGAATAGATGGATAGATAGATAGATAGATAGATAGATATTGAATCGTGTTTGATACAAATATGGTACGAAAAGTGCTCGACATGTAGTAATGGAGCGAATTATTATTTAAAATATTTACCACAATGTTTGGGGCAGTCTACATCAATGTTTCAGGCTTAATTTGCCATCTTCAGGACTGAGTTGTTTTGTTGGTCAACAAAACAACTCAGTCCTGAAGATGGCAAATTAAGCCTGAAACATTGATGTAGACTGCCCCAAACATTGTGGTAAATATTTTAAATAATAGATAGATAGATAGATAGATAGATAGATAGATAGATAGATAGATAGATAGATAGATAGATAGATAGATAGATATAGATAGATAGATAGATAGATAGATAAAGATGGCGTGAGAATTAGATTGAACAAAAAAAAAAATGACTTAAAAAGAGCAGGAGAGAGAGAAAGAAAAAGAAAACGAGAAAGATAGCACGCAAGAGAGAGAGAGAGAGAGAGAGAGAGAGAGAGAGAGAGAGAGAGAGAGAGAGAGAGAGAGAGAGAGAGAGAGAGAGAGAATCGTTGTTGATATGACAGTGTGAATTAAAACCGTCAGGCTGGCGATAGATAAACGAGGAAGGATGAAGGCTTATCTTACCTTTAGATTTTATAACAACTTTTTATCTTGCTTATTTGGAAGTGTTTATAGCTTGATTGGCGGTTTGATGGATGGTTGGGGCAATGAGTTTTTTTTTTAGTAAATACAAAAGGGATTCCAAAACAAATGTGGCATTTTTTCTTTCTGGTTCACCCCTGCATAATACCAGATCGAGGCGTGGATCACATTTATTAATGATAGCCAGAAGTGCCTACTATTACGAAAAATTCGGAGAATTAATTACACAAGGTTGGCTCTAATTTCAGAACTTTTTGAGCATCGTTAAAGTAGTTAAAGCTTATTAAACTTAAAGTTGAAACCAGACTTCAAAATTTAAAGGACTTTGAAGTGTTATTGTAAGGCTAAATTGATGATTTTTAAAGTTAACTATAGCGACTACAGTTTTTATCTCCTAAACATACGACTTTTTATATTTTCAAGTAGGCATGTTTGAATATAGCGATATTTACAAAAATGACCCTAAGCTGATTGGATCATCGACTGGACAATGCATGCTTAACTAACGATTATGACGCAACAATCAATGGCCCTCGGTATTTAAAACGAAGTTGGTTGAGGTTGGTTTGCAAGGTAGAATCGCTATTACTTTTACTTCATGGATTGTAGATCCGTCTGGAATTTTTAAAAAAAGTTTAAAAATCATTTTTTTTGTGTATGAAATTAGTTTTTGGATCGGTGAGCTTGATATGTTTAGTAAACTCTCAAAACGCAGTTACGCTTTAATATGGACCATCCTATGGATCCCATAATTTTGGCAATGTTCAATCAAACCCAAATTTCGTTTGGTTTTCAGACCTGCAAATATGTATAATAGGGATTCATTGATAATATCTTTAAAAATAAAGTTATGTGAAGCTCTGGGTGTCGATTTATCTCTTAATAAGTTCGCCACAGGTTCATATTACGGCTACATGTATTTTCATCTCCAAGCTGATAAAAAAGTGTGTTTAATTATAACGAATTGCCTCCACCCAGCTTGAATGTATACCCACTCACCACCTGACTCAATCTCTCATCTGAGGTTGTTTAAGAACAATGATTTCTATCTTAATCCAAAAAGAAAATCACGGTACATGGAAGGCATCTAATCTGTGTAAATTGAATTACGATAACTGTTGTATATTGGGGCCGATGACATAAGGCATCTCAATTACCATCGAAGACCCGCGTTCGAGCTCGTCTGTCGATATCTCTTTTATTCCTTAGGCAAGAATGAATTGTAGCCCGCTTTGCTTCCTTTGCGGCGTTGCATTGCGGCTGACGACTGGATTAAGCAGCCTTTTCTGTCAGAGAGAGAGAGAGAGAGAGAGAGAGAGAGAGGGAGAGAGAGAGAGAGAGAGAGAGAGAGAGAGAGAAGAAAACAATTAAATGAGGATAAGGAACAGAAATTTATTTATCATTTTATTTATATATTTATTTATTTATGCTGCAATAATAAATGGGTTGTATTGACGTGCGCTTATTTTCATATAGTATGCACACGTCGGGTTGTAAAGAGGAACATTTCCTGTGGTAGGTATATATTTAAGAGTTTGAATGGTTTTAGGATTCAAATGAGGACAATTTAAAAAACAAAATCAACCACAATTACATAAACCATAATCATATATTCTTAATTCTTGCTAACAACGAAATAAAACCAATGATATACAGACAGGTAAAGTTGGAGACAAAATATTTGGAATTTGAGTAAGAAACTGGATAAATATAATATTGTTAGAACCAATATGCAACAAAATGAACTCCATCGGATTTTGTATTTCATAGAATTTTAACCACGATTCGTCTGGGTGTGTTTTTTTTTACCGATGACGTCATAGACAAATCATTTTGTTTTTGTCTGCAGAAAAAGATATAAAGAGAATCAGAATAGAAGAGCCAAAAAAAGATAGATTGATAAGGACATAGACAGGTGTATATTGGATAAATGATAGATGGATGATTACTTTGGTATATATCTGTAGGCAAGTAGATAGGTAGGTAGGTAGATACGTAAGATTAGGTGTCTAGATGGATATATTGGAATAGAAAATAATATGCACTCTAGCTCTAATCTTAAAAACAGATTGGCATGTTTCTTTTTGAAAGTTGTGAGGCAAATTGCTTCTGTTGCAATGTGTAAATTGCTAATCCATAATCTGACTGCTGGCGGAAAGAAGAAATAAAGATAGACACTACCTGTTTCTACTTCTTTGATAAGAAGGACTTTGTTTAAAATGTTATTCATTATACTTTATTGAAAGCGAGGTAAATTCCTGATGTCCATGAATGTGGTCTTTTTTGTCAACGTATATAATAACTAATACCCGAAAATGTTGCATTGATTGCCCATTACGCTAAGTTGCGAAGAAGGAGAATAAATAGATACTGCAAAGCACAAAGAACATAATCACACTGATCATGTAGGAGCGCAATATATAACTTCAATATTTGTAGAGTTGATGAAGTATTACGGCGTATATTTTATTTTTGACCTCGCTCGTAATATCAATCCGACAAAAGGAAAATACTATACTTTTGCAATTAATGTGGTCATTTAGGTGGACTTGGCTCGTCTTCAAAAACTAAAGGAAAGAGGTTAATTGCTTTATGCTAGGTACACAGGACAAAGCCCGCCTATTTGCTTTATGCGAAATTATGTGGAACATGAGTTGCTCACCAAATGAGTTTTGTCTACTCTTTGCCTTCATGTCACTCCGTACTACATAAGCTGTTACTATTTTTCCCTCCCAAAAGATACATGGTTCAGTCACACGCTCATTCTTCATAGATGGCCTAATAAAACTAGTAAATAGTTGCAACAACCCACACGCATAATATGTATAACAGTTAAAGATCATTCATTGCTATATCTTTATAGTCTTTCATAAGTTTATGAAAAAAATCTGCTGCTTTATATGGCGCATTATTCCCGATATGTGGTTGAATCAAACAGAAATACTGAATATCGTTTCAATTGTTTGATACATTTTGGAGGGAAGGTTGCATCTAGCCTAGTGGACAAACTTTATAACTAACAAATAAACAACAGAAAACAAAATAACTTGGAACAATGACCTAAAGAGTTTATTTAATCATATACATGCAGAATCTTATCAGGCTACGACCTTTAAAAAAACGAAACCTAAAGAGAGTCACATGTAACACAATTTAGACTCAACATAATATAACGGGCCAATGGTAAAAAAGAGAACTCTTGTGCGACCAGTATTAGAATACTCAGATCTCAAAGAAATCAAATCAATGCAATTGTTAAACTCCAAAGAAGAACTGCAAAACGCACAAATCAAGGCTACTGGCCTCAGCGATTCTTGGGATCGGGAATGGAACCACTTGCAAGAAGAAATACATGCTAAATTTCTACCTTTTCAGAAAATCACAAATTTCAGACTTTTATTAATAATTGTCTAATGATGATTTTTGGCATCAGGGCATGGACAATTAAAATCAGCAATGAATACCTTTGGTAAGCCAACAGTCAACAACCTTTCCTCAAGAAAAAGGAAGTAGAGGTGGATAGGCCACGCACTTTAAAAAAACCTGCCTACAACATCATTAGACAAGCTCTGACATGGTATTGAACAGTTCCAGTTGACGTTCCAAAACTATGAATATGAGACCTTTCGGCAGCTGCAAACGATGACACCTTTGCCGCACCCACAAAATTCATTAAATACTAATAGCTCAAAGCCTTGTCTCCTGCCGTCATGAACATTAGGTGTAAATTTATTTCAACATATTCATGGATTTTCCCTTTTGACGGAGAAGAAGAAGAATGTCTAACATATGACATTATAAAAAAAAAGTGGATAGCAAGACACAAGTCCAAAAAAGGAGAGAAAAACAAAACAAAACACAAAAACAAACATCTCCAGCTATACACGTATACCTCAGGGTTTAATCAACCAACTGATCTGGACACCTTAAAAACAGATATAAGACAACAACAACAAAAAAGATATAAGACAAATAATACATTCTAATGTCTAATAGATGGTATGCGCTTGGCTAAGAAGTTCACAACATTGCCATCCGGAAGTATAACGGACCGACACACAAAACTGTGTGTAACCATTAACGTTTATAGTCAGGTTAATACAGTTTAGTGAGAATTACTCATAAACACGGATGACAAGAAACAATAACAATGACCTGAGTGACGTCAACTTAGAACTATCTATAGATAGAATGCGCTTGGCCAAGGAGTTCACAACATTGCCATCCTGAAGTATAACGAACCAACACACAAACTCTGTGTAACCATGAACTTTACAGTCTGGTTAATACAGTTTAGTGAGAACAACTCACAAACGCGGATGGCAAAAAACAATAACAAAGGCCTGAGTGACGTCATCTGCATACTATCTATAGATAGTGTGCACTTGGCTAAGAAGCTCATAACATTGCCATCCGGAAGTATAACGGACCAACACACAAAATTGTGTGTATCCATGAACATTTATAGTCGGGTTAATACAGTTCAGTGAGCATTACTCATAAACGCGGATGGCAAAAAACAATAACAAAGACCTGAGTGACGTCATCTTCGAACTATCTATATAATGTATTTTTTTTAAACGCCAGATAACAAGAACTAGCAACAGAAGAACTTATGAGCTCATGAGCTTAGAGTGTCAAGATGCCATAAAAAAAAATAAAAACACAGACATCAACTGCACCATACATTCTCTCAGTTGATTCAACCAGTGACGAAATAACATTAACGAGTACATTGAATTAGCTTCACATTGTACGAGTACAAGACGATCTTCAGACTATGGGGTTTCTGTAAAATACTTATCAAAATGAAGTAGAGGAGGGAACAACACAGAGCTGCGTCGGTTCATGCATCGTTTGTGCTAGTACCCTATTCCCAGTGTGTGTTTATAGATATTCTGTGTCTTTAATGAATGCAGAATTTATGACATACGATAACTATCCACTGTTTATTTGAATATTGTTATTGTTAGAAACATTCTATTGAAATTACCTTTAAAGCTCCTATCATCATGAAACATTTTTGTTTTTTTTCTGCTGGTCATTTTTATTATTCTATATCAAACCCGGTACTCTCGGCATTTTGATATTATGATGTAGTCAGATTTGGACATTCCAATTATTTAATTGGGCAAACATTTAAAATAATCAAAAAT
>NW_027622472.1:0-12707 GCF_034508935.2 Berghia stephanieae
TGTTTGGGTAATTAAAAAAAATTAATCCCTTTCCCACTGCCCCCCCCCCCCCCCAAACCCTTTCTCTCTCTCTCTCTCTCTCCCCACACACACACACACACAAAACACACACCCACACCACTTTCACTAATTGAGGGAAAATGACAATCAAAAATTTAACCCCATGACAAATAAATGCGGGGACGGCTGGTAAAAATTTGGCCCAGGGGGGGGCAAATACCACCCTTTTTTTTCAATTTTAAAAGCGTTTTCCCATGCCGAAAAAATTTCCAAATTTTAAATTTAAAGAAAAAATTTCAAAAGTTACTACTTAAACGTGATACTTCGTACTAAAACCCAATTTTTGTGTGTATTTTTGCAAAGTTTGGGAAATTTCCCCAAGAAACCCCTGAATGCATAAACCGGGGATACGCCCCTTTTCTTTTTTTATCCCCCCCCCCCCCAACCACTCCCTCCCGCCCAAAAGGGTCTTTCTCATCGCACGCCCGCCTGACGTTTTTTGCTGTCTGGCCCTCTAGTACTAGGTGGGGGAAATTCAAATGGGGCCCCCTTAAAAACCTTAAAAAACTAAATAGGGATTTTGGCAAACGAACTTTTTCTTATTTTTTCCCCTTACTTGGCTGGTCCCATTAAATTGTAAGGGACTTTGGAAGGTTCCAGTATTAAATTTAAAATTTTTTAAAATTTACAATTTTTATACTTTTTTAGTTTTAAAATTTGGGTGTTGTTTTTATATTTTTTGTTTACCCTTTAAAAAACCAAATTTCTTTTTTTTTCTCGTTTTCTTTAGTCCCTTCTAAAAAACTCATTTTTTTAAAATTGTTTTCTTATTTGTTTTTTGTTTTTGGGTTGTTTTTTGTTTTTTTTTTTTTTTTTTTAAAAAATTTAAATTTTGTTAGTTTTTTTTTTTTCTTAAAGTAATTACCGCGTATTTTTTTTCCCGGGACAAAAAAATTTTTTGAAAAACAATGTACTTTTCATTGAAATTCCGTCAAAAAAAAAAAAAACCCCTTTTATTTAAAAAGCCCACAACAAAATAAATTAAAAAATACAACCCCCTTTTTGGGTTTTCTCTAAAATTAAAACAGTATACAAAATACTCTTCTGAAAAGGAAGAGTTGAATTCTAAGTATAGGGGGAAAAATAAATATTTTAAAGGGAAGGGTGGGCAAAATTCCGAAACTTGCCCGCCCCTGAAGCTAATACATAAAAAGATATTTCGGGGGAAAAAAGGCCCGGGAAGCGGGGTTTGGGTTTTGTGCGGGAAAGAAAAGAAAAACGGTCTTTGGTTTTAGTCAAACAATGCTTTGAGGAGAGATTTTTTAAAAATTATTTTTGCCCTTAATTGTTTTTTGTATGAAGAATTGGCGAAAGCCTAAGTTAAAATAAACTTTTTTTTAAAGTTTGCCTTTTTTTTGACTTTTGGAACAATCTTGTCATAGAAAAACCTGCCTACTTGAAATGGAAAAATAAAAACCCGAAATTTTTTCAGGGCTAATAAAATCGTAGATTTTTAAAAAATTTCCCCTTTAAAAAATCCCCGGAATTTTTCTGTTTTTAAAATATCAAATTTTAAAAGACGAAAAAAAAAAAAGCCCGGGAAAACGTAAAAAATTTATGGATGGTGGAAATTGAAAGGGGGTAGCGGTGGGGGTAGAAGTTTTTGTGGTGGGGGGTATTAAGGGAAAAAGGAAATTTTAAAAATTGTTTTTAAAAATTTTATTTTTAAATAAATTATTTATTTTATTTTATTTTTAAATATTTTAATTATTATTATTATTATTAAATATTTTTTAAAATTTTAAATTATTATTTTTTTATTAAATTATTTTTTTATTTTTATTATATTATTTTTAAATAAATCTTTAAACATCATCATAAATTATTATTATTTTTTTTAAATTATTATTTTTAATTATTATTATTATTATTATTTTTATTTTTATTATTTTTTACGTTATTTTATTTTTATTTTTTTATTATTGTTATTTTTAATTTTATTATTTTTTTTTTAAAATTTTTAAAATTTTTAATTTTTATTTTTAAAATTATTATTTTTAAATTTATTTTTTTAAATTATTTACTATTATTTTTAAATTATTATTATTATTATTTTTATTATTATTATTTTATTATTATTATTATTATTATTATTATTATTATTTTTTATTACTATTAATTATTATTATTTTTAAATTATTAATTATTTTTATTATTATTATTTTTGGGAACGTTTTGGTGGATTTACAATTGTTGTATTTTTTTTTGTGTGGTTATTAAGGGTTTATCATTTTATTATTTGGTTCTATTTCCCTTTTTTTTTCCCCCTTTCATGTATGTGGTCATAAAATTTTGTATGATTTATTGTCGAAAGCCTAAGTTTTGAAAAACCCTTTGTAAAATCGTAGGGTTTAACTACCCTTTGTCGCGACATCGTCTTTTGCATCATCATCACATCATCATCATACCCATCATCATCACCCATCATCATAAACATCATAACATCATCATTAACAACAACAACAATATTTAACAACAATTTACTACAATAGCAAAAAAAACCCAATATCAACATCATCATCAATTTCCGTTATCGTCCCCACAACTATCATTCTAACCAACAGCACCCCCAAAAAACCACTCCCAAAAATTTTCTTTCCTCCCCCCCACCCCCCCACCACCACTATTCCAACCCTCCCACCCCCGGGGGGGGGGGGGGGGGGGGGGGGGGGGGGGGGAACAACATTCAACCCACCAAGACAGCAGTAAAAAGGATCAATTGGGGTCTGAATGGGGGATTTCGATTTTCATATCGCTGTTGTTGTTTCTCGATAAAAACTTTAATGTCGACATACAACAAAAAACCAGTAATGTAACGAAATATTAATCTCCCCGTTTGGGGTTTAAAGCATCTTTTTAATTTTTCGATAAAACGAAATGGAATTGTATTTTAAAGGTGTTGTCGCACTATGTCTCGTCGCTTTATTTTTTTTGTTGAAATTCTTTCGTGTTTCATTTTTGATTACGTTTTTTTTTAATTTAAAAAAATCTACGGGAAATTGTCATTTCATTGTGAATTTTATTTTTGGGTTTTAAAAATATTTTTTTTAAAGGTAAAAAAAAAAATAAATTAAAAAAATAAAAATAATAAATACTATAATAAATAAAAAAAATTTAAATTTTAAAAAAAAAAAAAAAAAAAAAAACAAAAATTTATATCATCTTTCCCCCACCTTTGTAAATAGGCTAAAACCCGCCATTGATCAAATTTTAAGCGGGCACTTTTTTAAATTTGGGCCTTTTTTGCCCCCTTTATTTTTGGGCCCCTCTTCCCCAAACCTCTCACTCCTCTTGACTGAAAAAGGGATGACGGGGGTTTTTATTGAAAAAACATGATTAATTAAGGGTCAATATACTAAAAAAGCTGGTGTCGGGAAAAAACTGAACGTAAATTAATGGCTTTTTTCAATTTTTTTTTTTGTTCTTACCTATCTCTCTGTCCGCAGTTTAATGTTGGTTCCTCTCTCTCCCCTCTCTCTTCCCCTTCTCTCTCTCTCTCTTGTGTGTTTTTGGTGTGTGTTGTTTGGGGTCTTCTCCCCCCATTTTATTTTTGAGAAAAAAAGGGGGAAAAAGCAGGGAAAGGGAGGTCGAGAGGTAAGTGAGTGAAGAGAGGGGAGAGAAGAGAGAGAGAGGATTTTTTTGTTTTGATAGACGGAGAATACACGTTCGAAATACTATTAAAGAGAGAGAGGACACGAGAGAGGGGGGAAAGGGGATTATTTTTTTTGTTTAATGCCCGGGAGAATACACGTACAAATACTATCAAAGGAGAGAGAGAGAGAGAGGAGAGAGAGAGAGAGAGAGGATTTTTTTGATTTTGTTTATACGGTAAATTTACATTAAAAAATTACTATCAAAGAGGGGAAGAGAGAGAGGGGAAGAGAGAGAGGGGAGAAGAGAGAGAGAGAGGGGGAGCTATAAATATATTGTTGGGATGAGAACAATAAAGAGAGGAATAAAAAAACAAATGAATTGTGTAGATAGAAGGTAGATCGATTAAATTTTGTGGGTTGTAGATGGAGGGGATGTATGTATGGGGGGAAAAGTTTAGTGAATTGATAAAAAGGTGAAAAAAAAGGAGAAATATAGTTTCATTGACATAGATAGATAGATAGATAGAAGATAAAATAGAAAATGATAATAGATAGTAGATAGATAGATGGATAAAAAGCGGTGAGGGAGAGAGAGAGTTTAGAAGAAAAGAGAGAGAGGAGAGAGAGAGAAGAGAGGAGATGTATTACCATAACCTGCCCCAAACAAATCGGGCCCCGGGGGGGACAAAAACCACCCCAAACTCTGGGCGCTCTTTTTTCTATTTTTCTCTCTTTTTTTCTCTTTCTTTTCCTTTTCTTCCTTCCCCCCTCCCCCTCTCCCCCTCTCTCCCTCTCTCTCTTCCTCTCTCCTGTGTTTTTCCCTTATCTCTCCCCTTTAATTCTCTCCTCTCCCTCTGTGAAATGTGTTTTTTCCCTTCTCTCTCTCTCTCTCCCTCCTCCTTTTTCCCCTTCTCTCTCTCTCTCCTCCTCTCTCTCTCTCATTTATGGGGGGAAACGGAAAACACCCAAAAGATGGATGAAAAGAAGAATAAGGAGGAAGGGGGGGGGGCGGGGGGGGGGGGGGGGGGGGGGGGGGGGGGGTTTTAAAGGGGGAAGGGGGAAAAGTTTTGAAGATAAAGAGAAAAAAAATAAGAAAAAAATTTAGAGAAAAAAATAGATAGTAGATAGATGGGATAGATGTAGATAATAGATGATAGATAGATAGAAATAGATAGATAAAAAGGGTAGATAGATAGATATATAGAGACATACAGACATAAAAAATTTGATAGTTAAATCAACCAAAATAACATTTTTGCACGTTTTATATTTGTCCCTAGGGGTTGCCCGGCCCCTGGGCCCGGGCCCCCCGTAAAAACGAAAAAATTTGGTCGGCGATCGTCCTCCTATATAAGAAGTCAGGGGTCTAGTGGTATGACACTCTCTTTGGGGCCCGGGGGTTTCGAGCCGGGCGCTCGGCCCCTTTAGCCCCTTGGGAAAAGGCCCTTTTTCCTCTCACATTCTCTCACCGTACCCCCAGGAGTAAAATGAGTACCTGGCCTTTACAGCGTTTCTCCTATGGGGGAAAAAAATATACTATCCCCCAACGGGCTCATGCCCCGTTTTAAAAATGTTAAGGGGCCGTTTTTTTTTTTTTTTTTTTTTTTTTTTCCGGATACCATTGTAAAGCGTTTTGAGAGGGTTTGGGGATATTGGCCTATATAAAAACTCAATTTAATTATATATAAAAATATATAAAAAATATATATATATATTATGAAGTCCGGGGAAGGGGAGTTCAAAAACATAACAAAGTTTTTATCATTTTTTAAGTTTTTAGAAAGCTATAGAATACTTTAAAGAGTGCTGCAGAGGATTAAGTGGGAAGGGAAGGAGGAAAAGGAGGAGAAGGAGGAGGAGGAGAAGGAGGGGGTGAAGACAAGGGGAAAAGAAGAAGAATTTAGAAAAGAAGAAAGAGAAGAAAAAAGAAAAAGGAAGGAAGAAGAAGAAAAAAAAGAAGAAGAAGAAGAAGAAGAAGAAGAAGAAGAAAAAAAGAAAAAAGGAGGAGGAGGGGGAAAGGGACGAGGGGGAATTTGGGGAGGAAGAAAAAGGAAAGGGAAGAAGAAGAAGAAGAAAAAGAAAAAGGGAAAAAGGGAAGAAGAAGAAAAGAAGAAGAAGAAGAAAAAGGGAAGAAAAAAAGGAAAAAGAAGAAGAAGAAAAAGAAGAAGAAGAAGAAGAAGAGAAGAAAAGGGAAAAAGAAGAAAGGGGGGGGAGGAGGGGAGGAGAGGAGGAGGGGGAATGAAAGGGGAGGAGGAGGAGGAGGAGGAGGAGGAGGAGGGGAGGCATAGGGGACAAAATTTTAATTTTTTCTTAAAAGGGAAAAATTAAAGCAAAAATTTCTGAAATTTTCAAAAAAAAATGATTTTTTTTTTTTTGGGCACTTGAGTCATCCCACCTTTGTTTTTCCCAAAAGAAAAATAAAGAAGGGGAAAAAGAAGGACGGGGGTGAAGAGGGGGCCCGGTGGGGGGTGGAGGTGGTTTTGCTAGGGGGAAAGAAGGGAGAAGAGGACAGGAGAATGACGAGGGGAGGGGAGAGAAAGTAGGTAAAAAGGCTTTTTAAAGGGTCAACAAGAGCCCCTCGAACGGAACTCGAACCCGGACCATCCCATCGGAAAGCGAGTTTTTATACACTAAACCCCAGAGCCGCAAAACGTCCCAAGCAAAATTTTCTAAAGCCTGGTTTAATTTTCCCTTTCCCTTATTACAATTGACCCCTTTTTTTTTTTCCCGGGCACCCTTTAACATCAAGGGCGGAGTTTAACCAAATCAAAAACCAATGAAAAGGGGGGGGGCTAAAAGAAAAAAATCGTCGTCCATCAGAAAGAAAAAGCGCTGCAAGAGCAATTTTGGGGAAAATTTTTGGGGGTATAAAGGGAATTTGTTGGGCATAAACAGTTAAAAAAGAAAAAGTAAATGGGGCCGGGACTTTTGTTTATAACAACAAAGAATGAAGTTTTTTTAGTAAAATGTGGGGAGAAGACACCCGAGAATTTTTAAAAACTTCGCGGCGATGAGGGCTTTGAATCCACGACCTTTCTGGTACGACAAATCCGCCCTACATGTAAGTTTCAGTGTCCTTCTCGGGGGGGGTGGGGCCTTATCCCTGCTAAATTGGGGCTCAAAACCCCTTCAAGCGGTTCATGTCGGAAAAAATTAAAAATAATATATATATAAAAAATATTCCCACATGATACCACTTTGAAGCGGTTTTACCCAATTTGGCGGATAAGGGAAAACACCCGGGAATGTTTCATGTACTAAACAAAGAAAGGGGCGGAGTTGTCGTACCAGTAAGGCGTGGATTCGGCCCTCATCGCCGCGAAGTTTTTTAAAAAATTTTTGTTTTCTTCTCTCACTTTTTTTACTCACTTCATTCTTTTTTGTTTTTTCAACACAAGGCCGGCTCCACTTACATTTTGAAAAATGTTTAAAATTTAAAAATTCCCTTTCAAAACCTCCAGAAATTTCCAAAATTTTCATTTCAGCGCTTTTTCTTTCTGATGACGAAAGATTTGTTCTTTTAGTCTCGACATTGGCTTTGATTTGGTTTTTTAAAATCCGACTGATTTTTGTCAAGGGGAACCGGAGAAAAAAAAGGTCAATTTTAATTGGAAGGAAATTAAACCAGGCCCTAGAAAATAAATTTCTTTAAAACGATGCGGCTCTGTGGTTTTGGGCTATGTACTCGCTTTCCGATCGGAAGGTCCAGGGTTCGAGTTCCGTTCGGGGGCTCTAGTTTTATTTCCCTTTTAAAAAACCTTTTTACCTTTCATTCTCCACCCCCCTCGTCATTCTCCCAGCCTTACCCCTTCTTCCCCTCTAGCAAAACCACCTCCACCTCCACCCGGGACCCCCCTCTTCACCCCCGTCCCTTTTTTTCCCCCCTTTTTTATTTTTTCCCTTTGCAAGCTATGGGGGGATGACCAAGTGTCAAAAAAAAAAACCTTTAAAATTGAATTTTCAATTTTAGCTTTAATTTTGCCATTTTAAGAAACAAAAAAAAATTTTTTCCCTCTATCTCCCCCCCCTCCCCCCCTTTCCTTTTTTTCCCCTTTTTCCCCCCTCCTCCTCCTCCTTTCATTCTCCTCCTCCTCCTCCTCCCCTCCTCCCCCGCCTTTTCTTCTTTTTTCTTTTCTTCTTCTTAACCCCCTTCTTCACCTTCTTCTTCTTCTTCTTCCCCTTCCCATTCTTTCTTCTTTTTCTTCTTTTTTCTTTTTTCTTTTTTCTTTTCTTCTCTTCTTCTTCTTCTTTTCTTCTTCTTTTCCTTTTCTTCCTCCAATTCTCCTCGTCCTTCCCCCTCTCCTCTTTTTTTTCTTCTTCTTCTTACTTCTTTTTTCTTTCTTCTTTTCTTCTTCTTCTTTTCTTCCCTTTTCCCTTTTTTCTTTTTTCTTCTTTTCTTCTTCTCTTTTTTTTTTCTTTACTTTCCCCTTTTTTTCTTCCGGCTTGTCCCTTTTACCTCCTCCTTTTCCCCCCCTCCTCCTTTCCTTTCCCCCTCCTCCTCCTTCCCCCCCTATTAATCCTCTGCGACACTCTTTAATTTTAACCCCCATAGTTCCCAAACTCCCTTTAAAAATGATAAAAAATTCGTTAAGTTTCAGAACTCCCTTCCCCGGAATATCATAAAATATATATATATAATATAATAAAATATATATATATAAAACTAAAATTTGGTTTTTTTATAGCGCAATAATCCACTAAACCCTCTAAAGCGCTTTACAAAAGGTTTTCGGAAAAAAAGCGGCCAATTAACATTTAAGGGCGGGACAGAAAGCCTGTTAGGGGTTAGTATTTTTTTTCCCCGATAGAGACAACGCTGTAAAAGGCCAGGTTACCCCCCAAAATTTTTCTCCTGAGACGGTGAGAGAATGGAGAGGAAAGGTCTTTTTCCCAAAGGGCTATGGGCCGAGCGCAGGGTCGAAACCCCGGGCCCGAAAAAAGAGGGTCATACCCCTAGACCCCGTGAAATTTTTAAATAGGAGGACGAGTCGCCCAAAGAAATTTTCGTTTTTAAAGGGGCCGGGGCCC
Source organism: Berghia stephanieae (assembly GCF_034508935.2). Lineage (NCBI taxonomy): Eukaryota > Metazoa > Mollusca > Gastropoda > Nudibranchia > Aeolidiidae > Berghia > Berghia stephanieae. The sequence continues at coordinate 8,682 of NW_027622472.1, forward strand.
ACGGGGCCGGGAAAACCCAAAAGGGCAAAAAATATACGTGCAATATGTTTTCTTTGGTTGTATTTAACTATCAATTTTTTATGTCTGAATGTCCCCTAATATTATCATCTATCTATCTTCTACTATCTATCTATCTATCCCATCAAACTTCTATCTATCAAACAAACTATCTATCTATCTATCTATTTATGTTTTAAAAATTTTTTTTTTATTATTTTCTCTTTTCTTCAAACCCCTTCTCCCCCTCCCCCCGCCTCTTCCTCCTTATTTTCTTTTTATCCATCTTTAGTGTTACCCCTTCCCGATAAATGAGAGAGAGAGAGAGAGAGAGAGAGAGAGGAGGGGAGAAGAGAGAGAGAGAAGAAGGGGGAAAAAAAGGAAAAACCAAAAACAAAATACCAGAGGGAGAGAGAGGAATAAGGGGGGAAAATAAGGAAAAACAAAGGGGAGAGAGAGAAAAAGAGAGAGAGAGAAGAGAGAGAGAGGGAGAGAAGAAAGAGAGAGAGATAGAAAAAAGAGCGCGAGAGATAGGGGGTTTTGGGGGTTTTTTAGTCCCCCGGGCCCGATCGTTGTTGGGACAGGTAATGGTACTACCTTTTCCTCTCTTTTCCTTTTCCCCTCTTCCCCTTTCTCTCTATCTCTCTCTCTCCCTTTATCCCCCCCCTTTTTTATCCAAACAAACCCATCTATCTATCTAACTATCTATCTATCTATCTATAATCTAATTTTATTTTACTATCTATGTCCAAAGAAACTAATTTTCTTTTTGTTTATTTTTTCCAACAATTCACTCATTTTTTCCCTTTATACATTCATCCAACCATCTACCAACCGGGCAAAAACAACGATCTACCTTTATATCTACACAACAAATTTTTCCCTTATTCCTCTCTTTAATTTTTTCTCAACCCAAAAAACCAAATCTCATTAGGCCCCCCCTCTCCCCTTTTTCTTTTTCTTTTCTCTCCTTTTTCCCCTCTCCTTTTCCCTCCTCTCTTCCTCTTTTCTCTCCCCTCTCTTTGATATTTTCTTACGTGTATTTACCCCTCATATCAAATCAAATAAACCCCCTCTCTTCTCTCTCTCTTTTCTCTCTCTCTTTTCCCCTCTTTGATAGTAAATTTTGAAAGGTATTCTCCCTCATACAAATCAAAAATTTTTTTCCCTTTTCTCTTCTGTGTCTTCCTTTTTTTAATAGATTTCGAACGTGAATTCTCCGGGCATATCAAAAACAAAAAAATCCTTCTCTCTCCTCCTCCCCTCACCTTTTCCCCCTCACCACCTCGGGCCCCCCTCCATGCTTTTCCCCGTTTTAATTTTTTTCACAATTTAAAAAGGGAAAAGAAAACAACACACAACACACACACACACACGAGAGAGAGAGAGGGGAGGGGAGAGAAGAGAGAAGAGAGAGGAACCAAAAAGGGCTGCGGACAAAGAGATAGGTTTGAGAACAAAAACTAAGTTAAAAATGGGCCATTATTGCCCTTTAGTTTTCCCCAAAAACCCTTTAGTTATTGACCATTAATTATCCCTGATAAGTCAATAAAAACCCCCTCATCCGCATAAAAAAAAATCAAGAGGAAGATTTAGGGTTTGGGGGAAAAGGAGGGCAAGTAGACAAAGCCCAAAAAAAATGCACGCTACATTTGTCAGTGGCGGGTTCTAGCCTATTTACAATGGTGGGGCAAAGAGATATATATATGTTGTTTTTTTTTTTTTTTTTTTTTTTAAAATTTTTTTTTTTTATTTATTATAGTATTTATTATTTTTTTTTTTTTAATTTATTTTTTTTTTCCCCCCTTTAAAAAATAATATTTCAACCACAAAAAACCTTTCCCAAAGAAATGACAATTTCCTAGAAATTTTTAAATTTTTCCCCAAAAAAAACAAAAATGAATCACGAAAGAATACAAAAAAAAAAATAAAGGACAGGAAAATAGTGGGGACAACCCTTGACAAAACAATTCCATTTTGTTTTTACTCGAAAAAAATTAAAAAAGATGCCCTTTTTTTCCCCCAAAGGCGAGATTAATAAATTTTTGTTACATTTTGGGTTTTTGTAGTATGTTAACATTAAAGTTTTTATCGAGAAACAACAAAAGCGATATGACTTATCTCATTCAGGCTCAAATTGCATCATTTTTTTTTCTGCTTTTCTGGTGGTTTTGAAAAAGATTGTGCCGGTGGTGGTAGTGGTTGGGAAAAGTGGGGGTGGTGGTGGTGGAGGAGGATGTAATTATGGAAATGGTTTTGGGTGGGTGTTTTTTTTGAATGATAGTTGTGGAGAGATAACGGAAATTGTATGATGATTTGAATTGTTTTTATTTCTATTGTAGTACTTGTTTTAATTATTGTTGTTTGTTTAATTTTTAAAGATGAATGATGATGATGATGAGATGATGTGATGATGAGAGGGTGATGATGAAGAAAGGGGAAAACAACGAGATTTTCGTCGACAAAATAAGTTACCAAACGTTTTTAACCCAAAATTTTTTCAATCTTAGGCCCTTTTGACAATAAATTTATAAAAATTTTGACCCCTACATGAAAAGGGGAAAAAAAAAGGGAAAAAGAAACCCAAATTTTAAAATGATACCATTAATAACCACACAAAAAAAAATACAACAATGAAAAACCAAACCCAAAAAGTCAATAATAATAAAAATAATAATAATAATAATAATAATAATAAAAATAATAAAAGTAAAAAATAAAAAAAATAAAAAATAATAAAAAATAATAATAATAAAAATAAAATAAAAAAAATAATAAAATAATAATAATAAAAAGTAATAGTTAATAAAAAAAATAAAAATTTAAAAATAATAATAATATAATAAAAAAAATAAAAAAAAAAATAAAATAATAAAAATAATAATAATAATAATAACAATATAAAAATAATAACAATAAACCCTTTAAAGATAAAAATAATAATAATAATAATAATAATAATAAAATAATAATAATAATAAAAAATAATAATAATAATAATAAAGATGAAAGATGATGATGATCAAAATAATAATATAATAATAATAATAATAATAATAATAATAATAATAATAATAATAATAATAATAATAATAAAAGTAATAATAATAATAATATAATAATAATAATAATAATAAAAAATAATAATAATAAAAATAATAATAAAAAATAATAATATTACCATAAATAAATACAAACCACCACCATCAATACTAACTACCACCACCGCTACCACTATCACAACCACCATCACCATCATTATTACGTTTCCAGTCATTTTTTTTTCTCGTCTTTTAAAATTTGATATCTATCAAAGAAAAGACGAAAATCCGGTGTTTTTTTTTAAAGGGTAGTTAAAATATCTACGATTTTATTAGCCCGAAAACTGCGATTTTTTTTTTCCTATTTCAAGTAGGCAGGGTCGCTATGACAAGTAATTTGTTCCATAGTCAAAATAAGGCAAACATAAACAAAGTTTATTTAATCTTAGCTTTCGCCAATACTTCATACAATACAATTAAGACAAAATAATGTTACCAATCTCTCCTCATGCATTCGTTAGACTATCACAACGACCGTGTTTATCTTTACTCCTCGCACAACCAACCCCTAGCTCCCGCCTTTCATCGCGAACTATCTTATGTATGTATTAGCTTCAGGACGGGCAAGTACGGAATCTGCCCACCCTTCCTTTAAACGTATTTAATTTCCTCTATAACTTAGATCAACTCTCTCCTTTCTCAGAAGAGTATTTCTCGTATACTGATTCAATTTTAGAGAAAACCAAAATGGTGGTTGTATTTTAAAATATTTTTTTAGTCGTGAACTTTTGAATAAAAGTGTTTTGTTTATTAGAAAGGAATAACAATAGAAAAGTACATTGTTTTGCAAATTATTTGTCTGGCAATAAAAATACAGCGGTAAATACTTTAAGAATAAAAAAAAACTAACAAATTTAATTTTTAAAAAAAACCAAAAAAAACAAAAAACAACAACAAACAAAAAAAAAATAAAAAACAATTTAAAAAA
>NW_027622473.1:10000-12709 GCF_034508935.2 Berghia stephanieae
GGGTAAAAAAAATTTTTTTCCCCCTTTTTAAAAATTTACCTCTGTTATGAAAATTTTTTTAATTTGGTTTTTTTTTTTAAAAATTTTTTTTTAAAGAACATTTTAAAAAATTTTCCTCTTTGTGCCCAAATTTAGACTAATAGGATCTCAAACAAAAAATTTGGGGGATGTTTTGGGGAAACTACATCTATCCCTTTTTTTTTTTTCCCCTAGCCCCCACTTTTTTTTGGGGGCTTTAATTGTAAAAACTAGAACTTTTTACTACCCTTTCCCCCCTTTTAAAATGGGGGTTTAAAAAACCCCAAATTTTTTGCAAAAACCCCAAAAAACCCTTAAAAAAAACAAACAAAACACAAAACACAAACACACACCCTTTTTCCCTTCTGTCAGAAAAAAAACCCCCAAAATCCCAAAGTGGACATATCCTTTTTTTACATCACCACTTCCCCTTTTTTAAACCCTTTGAGTAAAAACCTTATCACCACCACCACCACGCCCCCAACCAAAAATCATATCAAAACATCAAACCCCATATCAAAAACATCTCCATCATCATCACATCATCACATCTCTCATCATCCCCACCCAAAATCATTATCACGCCACTAAAAAATAAACTACCAAAACGCCCCCCCAACATTTCATGAAGAAAACCCAAAAAATTTTTCAACCCCCCTCCCCCCTCATCATCTTTACCATCACGCCACCACCCTACGACATCTCAAAACACTATCACCTTTAAAAAAAACAATCCCACCACACCCCTTTTTCCCCCATACAAAACCCCCCCCCCCCGCACAAAAATTATCACCACCACCATTCTCAACCCCCAAAAAAACCCCATACTTTTGCATTCGCCCCCACTACAAAAAGCAGCCCCTCAAAATTTTTTTTTTCCCCCAACACCAACCATTCATTTTTAATTTTTTTTACTCATAAATTTTGGGTTTTTTTTTCCCTTTTCTTTATTTTTTAAAAAGGGTATTAGGAAAATTAAAAATCTCAATATTAATTTTTTTTTTGCAGAAAAATTTCTGTTTAAGCATTGGAAAATTTTTCGAATTGTTTCTGAAAAATTTTCCCTTTTTTTTTCCAAATTTTTTAAATTGGGGTCCTGGGGGAAAAAAAACAAAAAGGGGGTTTGGGGATTTTTGAACTTGAATATGGGAGATGTATGTGGTGACTGCAAATACTACTACCGCCTCATCAAAATCATCATCCTTACCACAACTCACAACCACCATCACATCATTTTTCCCCCTTTTTACAACCTTTTCTACAACCACCTGTTTTAATTAGACTTTCCCTTTTTAAATTCCCCCCTTTATGTCAGAAATTGCTGGGGGGAAAATTTTTTGGGTTTCATCAAATAACTTTAATAAATTTGAATTTATATTTTTTTTTGCATGGGTGGGGTTTTTTCAATCCCGGCCCCTTTTTTTACCGGTATTTTCATCCCTAAATACTAAAAAACCCCCACATCACCACCCACAAAACCCCCCCACAACAACAACAACAAAAAAAACAACACCATCACCCTCCCCCCCCCCCCCACTCAACAACAAACATCACCATCCTGCCCCCCCAACACAACCACCTGGGGCATCATCCCTCTCACTTTCCACCATTACATCACCAAACCCCGCAACCATTACAACCACCACAAAGCCCCCCCCACCAAAACCCCCCAAAAAAATGAAAAAACCCCCTTTTTCAAGGGCCAAAAAAAACCCTTTTAAACAAAATTTTTTCTCATATAATATATAATTTTAATTAAATATATAAATTTTTTAAAAATTAAAAACGTTTCACACAAACACACCCCTACACATAAACCCCACACACACCACAAAACACAAAAAATAAAATTTTCGCTCACGGGTTAATTTTTTAGTTCACCTTCCCCCCTTTTTCCAAAAAAAACTAATGACAAATACTTTAAACCAAACTTTTGCCCGTTATTTTTTTTTGTTTTTTGTTTCCCACTTATCATTAATCACTTTTTAACCTCTCTCTCTCTCTATCTCTTTAATCTATCTCTCTCCTCACACACAAACACACTTACACCCGGTGCGCACATACACACACACACACACACACACCACATAAATAAATTGATCCGGATTTTTTTTGTTTTTTCCCTCCTTCTTGCCAATAATACTAATAACAAAAAACTTAAAAACCCCAAACTTTAGCGCGTTATTTTTTAAAAAATCTTTTTTTTACTTTTCACTAATGCACTTTTAGCACTCTCCCCCCTCTCTTTCCCCTTTTTTCCCCTCCCCCTTACCACCACCTCAAAAACACACACCCCACACACACACACACCACCACAACCCCCCATTTTTACACCACTACACTACAAAAACCCCCACCCAACACCCATTTAAAATTTCTACACAAAACCCCCCCCCTACATCATCATTACTGCTCTTTTCAATTACCCCCCACCATATACACCCTAAAATAACCCACAGCCACTACTACAACACATCCCCTACACCACCCCATCAACACCCAAAAACCAAATACCCTACACACAACACCCTTACACTCGGGCATCATCACTACACACACACACAAAACTACCAAAAACTACTAACCTACTACTACTACAAATAAAATTTCCCACTACACTACTACTACTACACTAACTACACACTACTACTACTACCCTTTTCTACTCGCTGCTACTACTGGGTTTCTACT
>NW_027622474.1:0-7500 GCF_034508935.2 Berghia stephanieae
TCACACACGCACGCGAATACACAACACACACACATACATACATACACACACACAATTTACTTACAACGTAACACGTGGCGGTTTATCCGGCAGATAGATAGTCCATACCATAGAAATAGAAAGATAGATATCTATCTACATGTTTTGTTTTTAAGTTTGTTTTTAAGGGTTTTACGGCGCTTGCAACATTTGAGCGAAATATGATCACTCTATAGCGCTTGCAACATTTGAGCGAAATATGATCACTCTAAAGCGCTTGCAACATTTGAGCGATCACTCTATATGATTCTTGTATATCAATTTCTCACGAATATATATATATATATATATATATATATATATATATATATATATACATATATATATATGTGTGTGTGTGTGGGGTGTGTGTGTGTGTGTGTGTGGGTCTTGTCACTTCTCTCTCTCTCTCTCTCTCTCTCTCTCTCTCTCTCTCTCTCTCTCTCTCTCTCTCTCTCTCTCTCTCTCTCTCTCTTTTTTTTTTTTTTTTTTTTTTTTTTTTCTTTTTTTTTCACACACAGAGAGCGAGCGAGAAATAAAGAGGTCATATCAGCGCCAGTAAAAAGGATGAAAATTGGATAGTCAAAACATTCAAGAATACAATTCAAATGACTTATGGAAAAAGTACATGATCGTTGGATAGGACATACTTACAACAGATTAGAAAATACTACAAATACATAAGAACGAAATTAATGTCACCGCAGCTGTTTGTTATTGTTTTTAGCCAGCCATTTTTATGAGTAGATAGTTCTCACTAAATTGTATCAATCATATTACAGAGGCTGTGTGCTTGGCTAAGGCAACGAATCAACACACAAAAGTATGTGTAACATTGAACGTTTTTTGTCTGGTTAATAAATAGTATGCGCTTGGCTAAGAAGCTCAAAACATTGCCACCCGGAAATATAACGAACCAACACACAAAACAATGTGTAACATTAAACGTTTATAGTCTGGTTAATGAAGTTTAGTGAGAATTACTCAAAAACGCGGATGGCAAAAAACAATAACAAAGGCTGGAGTGACGTCAACTTCGAACTATCTATACAGTTTAGCGATAACTACTCATAAACATGGATGGGAAAAAAAAACAATAACAAAGACCAGATAATTGACATCAACTTCGTTCTCCCTCTAAACGTTTAAGGTTACAGATAGTTTTGTGAGTTCGTGCAGATGTTGTATTTTAACTACGCACATAGCATCAATACAATCGAAGTGAGTACACGCCCACTGTATATTTTCTATGTCATTGAAGACATCTTTAACCGCAGAACCGACAAAGACAAAAGATAAAAAGAGACACTCGCATTAGATTACAATGGCCAAAAAAAAAATAATTAAAAAATACAAGTGGCGTAACGAAGAAAACACAATATCTTATTGCTTTGTTTTCTACCATCAGTATGCATTCAGTTATTCGCAATAAAAGCATGTACGTACGCGCGCGTGCGTTTGTGTGTGTGTGTGTGTGTGTGTGTTGTGTGTGTGTGTGTGTGGGTGGGTGGGTGTGGTAAGAGGGAAAGAGAGAGAGAATATTGTGTGAAAGAGAGAGAGAGAGAGAGAGAGAAAGGGGGGGGGGAGATATACTTCAGAGCCATAAGTTAAGGCCATGAAAGCGTTAAACGGACATTACCCTGTTTATGTTAACCTTTGGACAGGACGCTGGTAGTATAAGGCAAAGTACTTTCCCCAATCACCCAATCCGCTCTGACTCTGAGTAAACAAGAGGGGTCTGACAAAAGAAATATAAATACATACATATGGAATGGGGGGGGGGGGGGGGGTGTTCGAAACCGTTCTGTTCGCTCCCTTTGTTCGAGTGACGAGTGCTCTACCCGCATTATAATGTCTCTTCGTACATGTTAACAAGTTGTTGATTTGGGAAAATTGCGCTATATGCTCTATATAAAAGTCAACATTTTTTTTTTTAATCAGCTCATTGCAGCCCTTTGGAGACCAGCCTGGACTTATTTTCACGATCATAATATCCCCTGTTATCTATGTTATATACTATAATCAAACAACCTCATGAAGCCACACTCAACATGAAAAGTGAGATCTACGGAAAGTGTCCCCATCGGCGCAAATTCCTCTTAACTTCAAACCGGAACCACTTCAAGAAACAACAACAGTCAACAAAACAACTCAGTCCTGAAGATGGCAAATTGAGCCTGAAACATTGATGTAGACTGCCCCAAACATTGTGGTAAATATTTTAAATAATAATTCGCTCCATTACTACATGTCGAGCACTTTTCGTACCATATTTGTATCAAACACGATTCAATATCTATCTATCTATCTATCTATCTATCTATCTATCTATCTATCTATCTATCTATACGTCTGTCCGTCCGCCCATCCATCCACCAACCTATTATCTATCTATCTATCTATCTATCTATCTATCTATCTATCTATCTATCTATTTATCTATCTATCTATCTATACTATACTATATATCTCTCTCTTTCTCCACCTGTGGCAGACGAAAAAGAAAAAAATAACAAATGAAGGAATAAAAAGACAGTTGAAATCCATCGGAAATCCACTGGGCTTGCAGTCCATCTTCTTCGAACTTCATTATAACAATAAAAACAGCAATTTGCATTCAAGGCGGGGCTTGCGAGAGATAAAACAGACACACACACACACACACACACACACACACACACACACACACAAATCCGAAGGGATTTAGTCTTAGCAGACAATCGGAAAGTGAAGCGGGCAAATGGGGAGGGGGGTTGTGGAGGGAGGGAGGGTTGTAATGTGAAATCACAACTTCGTTTTTTTTTTTTTTAAACATGGCTCATCAAATAGAGATTTATAGACTGGCATAATGGAAAAAATTCAAGGACCTTTTAAGAGTGAGTGTAGCAATAATAGTAGTAATTCACGGGTTTGAGACACATCGATAAAGCCCGTTTCCGATGCCTGATCAGTCAGATAAAAAAATAAAGTGAGTAGATGTGACTCATATATAAGGGAACACACAAAACAAACAACGTTTCGGCCCTTGGCCTTCGTCAGGAGACAGTAAACACAAACACAAAATGTGATATTTTGTAAATTTACATATTTGTGTTTGTGTTTACTGTCTCCTGACGAAGGCCAAGGGCCGAAACGTTGTTTGTTTTGTGTTGTTCCCTTATATATGAGTCACATCTACTCACTTTATTTTTTTATCTCCATTTTATTGGCTCATTTAGGCACCTCTAGCTCTGATCAGCCAGTCAGTTGATTCCGAAAGTCTGATACTGACACACTATTCATTCTTACTGAGTGATTAAAACGGGCAAAGAAGGGCCCTGAAGTCGCAGTGGACAGAACTGATATGATGAAATTAGGGCTCCATAAAATGTTATATCATGGTAGGCTCCACCATCTATTTCTATAGATAGAATGCGCTTGGCCAAGGAGTTCACAACATTGCCATCCGGAAGTATAATGGACCAACACACAAACTCTGAGTAACCATGAACTTTTATAGTCTGGTTAATACAGTTTAGTGAGAACAACTCACAAACGCGGATGGCAAAAACAATAACAAAGGCCTGAGTGACGTCATCTGCATACTATCTATTCTGGCGTAGATGTAGACGGCGATTGCATTTCCGATATCATAATATTGGCTAGTGGGCAAAGGGTTAATTAAAGCTTCCAAACAATCCCAATCGTAGTCTAACTCTAATCGGCCCCGTTAGCGCCCCGACGCGCAAACTCAGTATTATCTCTCTAGTGCAAGGCATAGATAGTTCGAAGATGACGTCACTCAGGCCATTGTTATTGTTTTTGCCATCCGCGTTTGTGAGTTGTTCTCACTAAACTGTATTAACCAGACTATAAAAGTTCATGGTTACACAGAGTTTGTGTGTTGGTCCGTTATACTTCCGGATGGCAATGTTGTGAACTCCTTGGCCAAGCGCATTCTATCTATAGGGAAGGCTGACTTGGGGAAGGAATAGATAGATGATAGCCTCTGTCCGTCATGACGAGTTTATTCCAGTTTATTCCGTTCGGGAAACGATTACTGGGCGCCGATCAATAGGACAGTCAACACGACGACGAGTCCTGCATGCCTCCTCCTTCTTCTTCGACTCGCCCCTTTCCCAGACACGCACCTCCATCACTGATAAACTAGGACTTCATATAGATGTCACTGCTGATAAATTGTATACACGTCATAGGAAATAGAATGCGGTTGACGTTATTGTTTTGTTCTTTGTTGTTGTTGTGTGTGTGTGTGTGTGTGTGTGTGTGTGTGTCTGTGTGTGTGTGTGTCTGTGTGTGTGTGTGTGTGTGTAAAGGAGGGGGGGTGGTATCATTTATTTGTATTTGTTGTTTTTAATTTGTTTGTTTTTCTTTATTTGATATGTTTAATAGTTAAGTTGGTATCTTTAATGGTTTTCTTCTTTTTTTTTTTCTTTTGGGGAAGGGAGGGGGGGGGGGGTTCAATTCATATTTCTGTTTCACCAATAGAAATAAAGAGAGCAAGAGAGAGAAAGAAAAAGAAAAAGTAAAAGAGAGAGAGAGAGAGAGAGAGAGAGAGAGAGAGAGAGAGAGAGAGAGAGAGGGGGGGGGGGAGATTACACTTGAGTGGATCTTCCAGTCCAAACTGTTCACCGGCCAATCACTGGAGCGTAAAGGAATAGACCCCAAGTTAGTTACTTTGCTCCTGCTGCTATAGATAGAATGCGCTTGGCCAAGGAGTTCACAACATTGCCATCCGGAAGTATAACGGATCAACACACAAACTCTGTGTAACCATGAACTTTTATAGTCTGGTTAATACAGTTTAGTGAGAACAACAAATATTTAAAAATTTGAATAAGAACTCTAACTCGGTTTGTATTTTGTTTGTGTTTATTTTTTTTTTGTTGTTGTTGTTGTTGTTTGTTTGTTTTGTTTTTGTTTTGTTTTGTTTTTTTTTGGGGGGGGGGGGGGCGGGGGGTGGTGGGGTTTGTTTTTTTTTGGAAGTCTCAGGTTTGAAATTTGTGGCAATTTAAAGTCATCTATATCGATTAATACTTGAGAAATATTATAATGGTTATGGCCTCAATTATAATGTTTTGTCAGTAGGTATGGTTAGCCTTTGTGATGATTGCAAGGAGGAGGAGGAAAGGAGGAGGGGGAGGAGGAAAGGAGGAGGAGGAGGCGAAGAAGAAGAAGAATCCAAATGATGGCCATGTACATATGTAATATATTAACAGCTATTTATCTCTCTCTCTCTCTCTCTCTCTCTCTCTCTCTCTCTCTTTCTCTCTCTCTCTCTCTCTCTCTCTCTCTCTCTCTCTCTCTCTCTCTCTCTCTCTCTCTCTCTCTCTTCCATTCTCAGTCAAGTCAGTCGCATATATATATATATATATATTATATATATGAGCCAAGGTCAAAAGGTGCCAATTTTTTTTTCTCAAAATAAAAGTGACATAATAGTCCATTCATGTTTCTATATATGTAGCAAAAACCCTGTACTTCATGAATCAAAGGCCCTTTAGATAACTTTAAGGTCTAACACAGCATAATATCGTCAATAATACCTATAGGTTGCATGTGTCACCTGTGACCGGTGACACCAAAATGAGACAAAAAACTCAATAACCAAATGATTTTTGTTGAGTATCAAACTTTATTTAGTAAGTTATAGACAAAAGGACACAATCAACAACATTCATTGTACAATAATATTACCAACTATTGGAGAAAAAAGTTGCTTTTTGGTGTCATCGGTCACAAGCAACATAGAATGCAATATGTTATTTCATAAAAAATGTTTGTACATTAACAACTACAACAATATTGCATATGCTTATTACCAGCAATGTTCAGAAACGTTTGGAATAAAATGTTGGGAAATAATGTGACCAAGCATGTCTTATTTAGTGACATTGTGTCACTTGTGACATTAGACCGATGACACCATTACTTATGTCACAAGCAATACCAAATTGCAATTTCGACAATATATCATTAATTTCAGTCAAACCAAGTGTAATAACCACAGTTAAATATGGAATTTAATAATATTTCATCAACCAAAGACTTCAAAAATAGAAATATACATGGAAATTAGAGCATCTGAATGTGACTTGTGACATAAGACCGGTGACACCATTACTTATGTCACAAGCAACACCAAATCACACTTTCGTCCATAATATATCATTATTTTCAGTCAAAAAAGCACAATAACCACTATAAATGAAATTCAATAATAATTTAAGAAACTAAATACTTTCAAATTGGAAATATACTTAGAAATTAGTAATACATTGTTGCTATTACTTTGGTCAAAATCGGCACTAGAACGCAATTTTGCCTCAATAAATCAAGAATAGCAAACTGACCACATTTAATATCGCCCGTTAAAATGTAATTCAATGACATTTCAAGCTTTGAAGAACATGAAAACAGAAATAATTAGAAACTTCAAACTTAAGTGTCACCTGTGACATTTTAACCAATGACACCAATGTTCACAAAAGTACCAAAAGTCACACAAACACTAGATAAATATCAGCCATGGTAATGAATTCATGTAACCATACGGTAACCATCACCATACTGCTCAAATCTGCTAGTTTGTAGTAATTTAGTGTGTTAATAGTAAATCAAATCAAATTTCTTGGCAACCCTTCTTTTATCTGGATTCGTCGAAAGCTTGAGTTTTGTCTTTTTCTTGATTGATACAACCCTGAAACATAAAAAAATTCGAATTACAAGGAAATAATTAATTGTGTCAAAATCACAGTCTTATGTGAGATGTCATAATATCATATTTGTAAATAGAATAACAGCTGAAAACATATTTTTTTGGTGGCACTTTGTAATATCCAATATCAAGTGTTGCTTGTGACAATGTAAAAATAGCGATGACACCAAAGTTCAACTTACCTTTTCTCCTTGGAGCCACGCTGTAAAGGCAAACGAAAGTGCTGCACTTCAAAGACTGGTAAGAAGGGTGGATCAAAATTGCGAATCGCCATTTAACGAAACAAACTTCCACGTGTTCACGCATGCCGTGTTGCTTGTGACAAATGACACCAAAACCAATAAACCTCAATATTGGCAAAACGGTATACATTTACTCCAAGATTTGAGTTCAGATAGTAAATCTATGCTTTTTTCTCATAATTAAACATTTTATAAACATTAAACATGAGCTTTAACGTTTCGTGTCGAGGCTTAGTATTGTGCTGTGTTTGATGACACTAAAGGTCACAAGCAACACCAACTTTTTAAGAACTCTATATGAAACTTAATCAGATATGTAATAAACTGCAACTGCGTTTAAAAGTAAATTTTGACTTTATACTATTAGTCAAATTTCAATCACGTGAGCTAAAACATCACATTTAATTTCTACATGATTTCTAAAAAGGTGATGCGTTGACCTCGTTTTAAGCACATGCCAAACAGCATTCAAATTTCACTTTCAAGTTGTTTATTTCATATTCTGTTGAACAGAGTATGTTG
>NW_027622474.1:10000-12690 GCF_034508935.2 Berghia stephanieae
ACATAGTTTTGTGTGTTGGCCCGTTAAACTTCCGGATGGCAATGTTGTGAGCTTCTTAGCCAAGTGCATACTATCTATAAAACCAGATTCGAAGAGGTAACCGAAGGCGGGGAGGGGGTGGGAAACTATTTTTTTTTTCAAAATTATTAAGCTGGGGAGAATAAGATGGGGGTTTTGTCTTGAAATGGCACCGGCACGAATCTCGTGCGTTTGACACTAGAAGATTGAGTGAGACCTTGTATGTATAATACATAAGAATTTGTTTATCCGTATCTAAAAAGGGGAAGTTATAAATAAATATGAAATGGACTTAAACCTATGACGTCAGAGGGGTGACCTAAATCCTGTCTTTTTGGTGATTAGGGTGATGAAAAAGGCGCGAGGTAGGGTGGGCAGGGGGGGGGGGGGGGGGGGTAGTAAGAATGGGTGAAAGAATGAACGCAACACAGACATAATTGGATGGATAATTCTCTCTCTCTCTCACACACACACACACACACACACACGCACACACACACACACACCTCTCTCTACTATCTATCTATCTCACACACACACACACACACAGGCACACACCACACACACACTTACACGCAAACATCCGCACACACACACACCACACACACACACACACATACAAGCATACACAAACTGATCAAGCAAACAAAATAAACAAAAGTTAAATAACAAATATATTATTCATTATTTATCATCGCGATTGACTGAGTGACCGCGATATAAACCTTTGAATACTAAATGTGACAGCTGGTGCTACGGAAATGTTGAACCAGTTATCTGTCGTACTCCGGAAAGACACGTATACATAAAAATTTGTCCAGGAAATTCGTCCTTCAAAGATCTATCGCTTTAAATTATCCCCATCTTGGCAAAAAGTCTCAAACCTGGGACTTTTTGTTTTTGTTTTCTTTATGAAGAGCTACCTGGCCAAATTTTTACATCCTTATCTGTCCAGAGTAACATGGCAGTTAACTTGTTAATAAGATGACGTCACCATGCAAAAGAATCATTTCTCAACAGTCAGCACTACTCAAGACAAAAAACTGTCCTTGTTATCCGTATTTCCGTATTAATTTATTCATTATTTATTTATTCATTCATTCATTTATTCATTCATTCGTTCATTCATTTATTTATTTTTTTTAATTAATTTATCCATCTGCATTTTTATCGGTTTGGCAAAAAGTTTTGCCTTCAAATATCGATTCATAGAGAAGGCTGTGGGGAGAGGGAGAGAAAGCAAGGGAGAGGGGAGAAGGAGTGTGTGTATGTGTTGTGGGTGTTAGTGTTATGGTTCGAGTCCCGTTATGGCGGCACACAGTCGGTCCCTTTGCTAACGCTCTCTCACCGCACTCGGATGTAAAATAATGAGCACCTGATTGGTAACGGCGTTTTCTCCATCGAATTATAATTGTAATCGCGCCTCACAGGCGTCATGTCTCGTCTCACATCATGTTAAGTGTTGCTGTTGGCTTGGGACCCCATGTAATGCGTTCTGAGCTCATCTAGTGTATATTGCGCTGTTTTGCGCTAATTTTCTTTTAAAATTATTTTAATTTTAAATATTCGAACCCCGCTGTAGGTGGCACGTGCACATACACGGACACACCAAGACACACACACACACACACACACACATCCAAAACTTGTGGTAACCACGACATGAACCACTGAATAATTGATGAGATAGGAAATTATAGGAGGAGATAGAGGTCAGGTTTGTCCAACTCTGAAATAAATTTAAAAACACATTTGGCCAGAAAACTCGTCCTTCAAATATCAAATCGATTAAAATCATCATCATCATCATCTTGTCAAAAACATGGGACTTCAAGACTTCAAGACTCGTCCTCCAATAAATAGCGTTCGATTAAAATCAAAAACTCTCAAGCCCGGGACTTCCTAGGACCTGGTTGTTTTGTTGTTTTTATTTGGCAATATTTTTAAAAATATTATATATTGGGTTTCTTTTACCAAGTACGACAGAGTCGACGTATACTCATTTACAGGCTCAATAACCCAAATTGGATTCTATAGTCTGATGTCACTTCCGCCCAGCAACGAGCGGCTTGGCTCTAAACAAAGAGAATCGGTACTTTTAATTCTTCATGCTGGCTAGAACCTTTTTCACATGTCACGTGATCAGAATGTATAAAAGTCAAAACATGATCAGATTTATCATGTTTTTATCGTCTGGATACACTTTTATACTCGTTGGAGAAGTATTTCATAAGGGCGTCCGCCATTGTTCCGATAGTTTAGAACCAGTTACTAAGTTACTATTACTATACGTCATTACGAGGGAAGTGACGTCACGACTGTTGAAGCCTATTGTTATGCTGTAATGGAAATACTGAAACCGAAGCCAAATCATATTGTCCATGTCAAAAATGTTAAAACGAGCCCATGACTGCGTCCATTTATATCTGTCCTGCAAATATGTTCACGTCAGCAGAGCTGATGATTCCACGAGAAGAAAGTTAATCTATAATGTTTCTGATTGCAGACAAATACCAGTAGTTCTCATCTGTTTAGCCGATATCAGACAGACTTGCCTTGTACTCATATTGTACATTTTTTTTTTTTTTTTTTTTTAACAAAAATCAGCCCATGTTTTTTTGGGTTCTTTTTTTTTTTTTTTGTTGTTTATTTTTTTTTTCGTAAATCTTTTT
>NW_027622476.1:0-12691 GCF_034508935.2 Berghia stephanieae
TATTTTTTTTTATTTTTTTTCATTTTATTATCATTATTTTTTTTCGTTTTACTTCTTTTTTGATATTTTACTTACTTGATTTGTTGGGGGGATTTTTTATTCGTTATGATTTATTTTGGGAAAAATAATTGCCTAAAAAAAATTTTTTAAAATTTTTAAAAATTGAATTGAAATGAAGAGGAAATAAAGAACTGAACAAGTGGTAAAAAGGTGCGAGACAAAAAAAAGGGAAAATACAAAAAAATAAAACCCCCCCCCCCCCCCCCCCCCCCAAAGAAAAACAGATTTCTACCTCACGGGGGGTCGAACCCACCCCCTGTTACCGGACCCTTGTAAAATATAGTATTAAATTGTCCTAACTTTTGGGGCGTCGTGGTGGGGGAGCACCGGAATCAAATCGGGGGTTACCCCAAAAGGGGAAATCGTTTTTGGGTGGTTTCAACACTCTTTTTCAACTAATTTTGGTGGGGGGGTAAGGATATGAGGATGGAAATTTAATGGATGGGGGTTAAGGGGGATTTTTTTTGGAAAATTTTAACCCCGGGGTGGGGGGATGGTGGCAAAGGGGTGGATAATGGATGGGGTTTGGGGAAAGTCACGATTGGGGGGTTTTAGGGTGGTTTGTTGATAGTTGGATAAAAAAAATTTAAAAGGAATTGGAGGGGTTGGGGGGTAGGGGGATAGGTTGGGAAGGAATGGTTGGGGGTTTAATGGGGAGGGGTTTTATATTTGGGGAAAGGTAAATGGAAGGTGGATGGAATAGGGGTGGATAATTTTTTTGGGGTATTTTTAAAAATTGGGGGGTTTAGGGGGGATTTTTTATTGGGTAAAAGGGTAAAATATGGGGAGGGATGGGGTTAGGTTTAAAAAGGATGGGTTTTTGGGGGGTTTTTGGGTTGGAAAAGGGTAAATTGAAGGGGTTTGGGTAGTTGGTTTTTAAAAGGATGGGGGGGTTTTTGGGGTGGTTTTTGTTTGTAAGGAAAAAAGAATTTGAGGGTGGGGGGGTTGGTTTAAATTTGGTGGGGGGAGGGGTTGGGTGGATGGGGGGGGGTTGGATTTTAAAAGGGGGGGTTAATCGGGGGGTTTTTTTGGTCAATTACTGGAATACGTGATAGATGAAATATTTTGAAAAAAAAAAGCAACAGCAACACAACATTACCATTTTTTTTTCCCCTCTAAGCACAACTACTCGATATTACGTCTATTTTCCTCTCTTTTCCTTTCTATTAAAACACCCTTGTGATCCCTAACTCTACAATGTACCTTTTATGCATTTGTACACCTGTTTTTCCTAAAAAGTCTTTCTGTATTCCCGTTGATTAAACTGAACACCTCAATCATGATGTTTACCAATCCATTCGGAAGTGACTCATAAACTATCTTTGTGCAACACGAAAGAACGAATTGAAATCAAAGAAAGTTCAAAAAGGATTTAACCAAAATATTTTGATTGATTTAACAGAAACATAAATCTAGCAACAAGAATATCACGGGGCTTAAGGACAAAATTTTCCGCCATACCAGGAACAGAATCATACCCTTCATATCATTATGCGGCTATGTGGTCTTGTGGTATGCCACTCGCTTTTGGATCGGAAGGTCATGGGTTCGAGCCTCGCTCGCGCATAGTTGAGTCCTTGAAAATACTCTTTAACTCACATTCTGTCACCGTACTCAGGGAAAATGAGTATCTGGCCGAGTTAAAAGCGTTGTCTCTGTCCGAAAAATGGCATTCTCGCCTAACAGGCGTCATGTCACGTACTAATGTTAAGTGTTGCTGTTGGCCAGGTACCCCTTGTAAAACGCTTTGATCACGTTTAGTGGATATTGCGCTAAAATAAAAAGGCTCAATTTAATTTTTTTTGTTTATTGCTGATTGTTTGTGATGTTTTTTTGGTTTTGTTTGTATTTTTATTTTTGTCTCGTCTGACTATGTTCCACAAACACACACATACACACACACACACGCACACACAAACACACACATGCACACACAAACACACATACAAACACACACATACACACAAACACACAAACACAAACACACACACATACACAAACAAACACACATACAAAAACACACATGCACACACACACACACATACACACACACCTTTTCATATTCTTATCTAATACACCGCTCTTGCTTCCTTACTTGTCACTTTAGGCCGAGTTTACGTCGGTTTGATGGGAATGTTTTCAACTCATTAATGCCTTCTACTTTCGTTTATTCAATTTCCTATCCAACTATATTATTAAAAATATCAAACAGTAATTCGAATGTCAGTCTGTAATGGTTTTTGGACATTATTTTATTCCCCAATCGTCTGGAAAGCTGGAAGTCATGCCAGAACTATTAAATGTAATCAAAAGGAGAAAACTCTGTTTTTCGTTCATATAATATTATGCCGAAAGCCATGCACCCTAATGAAAGATGTGGTACAGGGGAAAATGGAGGGCAAACGAAACAAGGGAAGACCTATGTCTAGTTATATAAAAAATAACATCCTAGAATGGACAGAGATGATGGAAGAGATACCGTCAGCGACGAAGGGAATGAACAGACATTTGTCATCGCAGAGTGTGGCAGCCAACGTCAATGAGGACGACGCTGGACAGTAAGTAAGTAATCGTCGGTAATTGTTTTAAAAGTGTTACTTCTGGTCTTGTTCTCTTTATTCTGCAACGTCAAATATTATGATTGGATTTTTTTGTTGGCTCAAGACTGAAGTCATTTCTATTGTTATTGATAACATTTAATGGAAGCTCCCAGTTGTCTCGAAATTGGATTTAACAGTCTGATGTCACGTCCGTCCAGTAAACCAGCAGATTGGTTCTAAACAAAGAAAAGCGGTACTTTTTATTCTTTATGCTGGCTAGAACATTTTCACATGTCATGTGATTAGAATGTATAAAAGTCAAAAATTTATCAGATTTATAGTGTTTTTCTCCTCTGGATACACTTTTTTGCTCGTCGGAGAAGTATTTCATAACGGCGGTGATGAAAAGTCCGTCATTGTTCCGATAGTTTAGAACCAAGTACTAAGTTACTATTTGTCATTACAAAGGAAGAGGCGTCACGACTGTTGAAGCCTATTGCAATGAGGTCGTCAGGAAATACTGACTTATGGGAAACATCACCCGTTTTTCACCATAAAACTTGGCCTTTTATTTAGTGCAATGGCCATTAAATGTGCTCAAAGCACTTTACAAGGGGTCCCTCACCAACAACAACATGTAACATATAGAATGAGGCATGACACCTGTTAGGCGATATTATTTCCGACAGAGACAACGCTGTTAACGGCCAGATACTAATTTTACACCTGAGTACGGTGAGAGAATGTGCGTAAAGAGCCTTTTTCAACCATGCGCAGAACGAGTCTCGAACTCAGGACCTTCCGATCCGAAAGCGAGCGTCATACCACAAGACCACATAGCCGCACCATAAAAATTTATTCTTTTATAGACAAACTTCTATTGGATCTATTATGACAGCGGAAATGGTCAAAAGTATTTTACTTGAAACAAGAGGCGTGGTGGCAGGTTGGAGCAGATACAAGGACTTAAAGTCATATGTCATGAACTTTCTATATTGTTTTGTGTTGATGTAATTTAAAGCGCCAAGAGCCTCATTGTTGAGGATACCGTGCACTCTATAAGAGTCTATTATTATTATTATTATTATTATTATTATTATTATTATTATTATTATTATTATTATTATTATTATTATTATTAATTATTATTATTATTATTATATTAATATTATTATTATTATTATTATTATTATTATTATTATTATTATTATTATTATTATTATTATTATTATTATTATTATTATTATTATTATTCTTATTCTTATTATATTATTAATTATTATTATTATTATTATTATTATTATATTATTATATTATTATTATTATTATTATTATTATTATTATTATTATTATTATTATTATTATTATTATTATTATTATTAATATTATTAAATTATTATTATTATTATTATTATTATTATTATTATTATTATTATTATTATTATTGTTATTATCATTAACATTATTATTATTTTTATTATACTTCATAACATTTAAATTGTAAATTTACTCTTACTGATCTTTTTCATTCTGATATAATTCCGTTTTGAGACGGTGGGGTACATAAAAGAGAAAGGAGTGGTGGATAGCTAATACGGTAGTGTCATGATTCTCCAGGCCAGGCGTAGTTGTCGTACCAGTAAGGTCGCGGGTTCGAGCCCCCATCGCTGCGGCGAAATTTTCATTCTCTATTGTCTTCTGGCACTTTCCTACTTAATTTCTTGTTATAAAAGAGAAAGATACAAAACTAAATTACAGTTTAATACATTCTTAGAAATAAAATAATAAAATACTCACCAGGAATATTATGGCAATGCTGTGAGAAGATGAATAGGAAATAGGGGAGGAGGTTGATGAGGAGGACGAAAAGGGGGGTGTGGAAGGAGGGGAGGAGGAGGAGGGAGGAGGAGGAGGGGGAGGAGGAGGAGGCAGGAGGAGGAGAGGAGTAGGGAGGAAGAGGATGAGGACGAGAAGAGGGGGTGGAAGAGAGGGAGGAGGAAGAGATGGAGGAGGAGGAGGAAGAGGAGAAGGAGGAGGAGGAGGGTAGGAAGAGTAGGAGGAGAGGAGGAGGAAGAGGAGGAGGAGGAGGAGAAGGTGAAGGAGGATGAGGATGAGGAGAGGAGGAGGAGAAGGAGAGGAAGCGGAGGAGGAGGAGGAGGAGAATGAGGAGAAGAAAATGGAAATAATGGCTTTGAGTTGACAGAAAGGAAGAAGAAAAGTGCTGAGATCGTTCATCGATATTTCCTTCCAACCCCATCCTGGCACCAATGCTATAAATAGCAGGAGGGGACCAAATTTGCCTGGTGGGCATTACATATGGTGTTATCTCTCGTAGTTTGAATGGGGAGATTGTCTTATACCTTTTCTTCTTCTTCTTCTTCTTCTTCTTCTTTCTTCTTCTTCTTCTTCTTCTTCTTCTTCTTTTTCTTCTTCGTCCTCGTCGTCTTTTTCTTTTTACTTTATTTGTATTAATCCTCCTCTTTCCTCTCTTCACCTGCTAGTCCTCCTCCTCTTCCTCCTCCCTCTCCTCCTCCTCGCCCTCCTCCTCCTCGCCCACCTCCTCCTTCTTCTTCTTCTCCTAACTCTCCTCCTCCTTCTTCTCCTCCTCTCTCCCTCCTTCCTCCTCCTCCTCCTCCTCCTCCTCCTCTCCTTCTTCTTCTTCTTATTCTTCTTCTTCTTCTTCTTCTTCTTCTTCTTCTTCTTCTTCTTCTTCTTCTTCTTCTTCTTCTTCTGTCCTCTTCCCCTCATCCTCCTTCTTCTTCTTCTTTTCCACCGTCTCCTCCGCCATCATCTTCTTCCTTTACTTATATTTCTCCTTCTATTCCTTCTCCTCCTCCTCCATTTCTTTTCGCATTCAGGGCAATGTTCATGTCTATTGAAAGAACTCCATTTGCTTTTTTGTATTCTATCCAAGAGTATTGAGAATCTCGAAATGCCAGCCGGCAGATTACTCGCTTCTCACGCAAAGGAACCGAGCTCGATCCCAGTTGGAGTCGATATTTTTTGTCTCCGACCCCCTTGCCCACCCAGCAGTGATTGCGTAGCTAATGTACACTGCACTAGGCTAGCGCTTGGTCCAAAGGATACCAAACAATTTCTATTATCAATTTTATGTTATAGATGTGAGAATAAATTCCTGCTCCCTGGGCCTAATGGCTCTGAATGACTAATTTTTTCTTAGAGTATTTGAAAACTTGAGCTTTTATAAACTTCAGCTTATATATATATATATATATATATATATATATATATATATATATATATAAATATAATATATATATATATATATATATATATATATATATATATATATATATATATACACTTGACGAGCTCAAAGCGCTTTACAAAGGGTAACATGTAGAACGAGACATGACGCCTGATAGGCGATATTACATTTTTTCTCGACAGAGACAACGCTGTTGACGTCCAGGTACTCATTTTACACCTGAGTACGGTGAGAGAATGTGAGTAAAGAGCCTTTTTCAAGGACTCAACTAACTATGCGCCGAGAGAGGCTCGAACACAGGACCTTTCGATCCGAAAGCGAGTGTCATACCACAAGACCACATAGCCGCACAATCTTAAAGCGGCCTTGTAGCCGTCTTGCGATATAATACCTGTCTTCAGATTGGTAGATGTTTAGTTCGAGTCCTCCCGTTATACATAGTTTTATGTGTTGGTACGATATATGCGGGTTATATTATATTGTTTTATGTGTTGGTACGATATATGCGGGTTATATTATATTGTTTTATGTGTTGGTACGATATATGCGGGTTATATTATATTGTTTTATGTGTTGGTACGATATATGCGGTTATATTATATTGTTTTATGTGTTGGTACGATATATGCGGGTTATATTATATTGTTTTATGTGTTGGTACGATATATGCGGTTATATTATATTGTTTTATGTGTTGGTACGATATATGCGGGTTATATTATATTGTTTTATGTGTTGGTACGATATATGCGGGTTATATTATATTGTTTTATGTGTTGGTACGATATATGCGGGTTATATTATATTGTTTTATGTGTTGGTACGATACATGCGGTTATATTATATTGTTTTATGTGTTGGTACGATATATGCGGGTTATATTATATTGTTTTATGTGTTGGTACGATATATGCGGGTTATATTATATTGTTTTATGTGTTGGTACGATATATGCGGGTTATGTTATATTGTTTTATGTGTCGGCAAGATATATCTGGCTGGGGGATGTTGTGAGCAGTTTGCCCAAGCACATAGCATCATTACTATTACGCCATAGAAACGATCACGTACGTCTACAATGGGGGATATTCAGATCCTATTTATTCATCAAATATGCTCGTGTTGTATAGATTATTCTATATTAATACTTCGGATAGGTAATCAAGGATATAATCTCACCAAAATAAATTTGGGATATCAAGAATTATAATAAAGATTAGATTTAATTAAAGGAAAAAAAATCAAACAAAATGATTGATTTGTTGGACGAGATTAAAGGAAGATCTTTTATCATTTAGAATAAGGAGGAGGAGGAGGAGGAGGAGGAGGAGGAGGAGAGGAGGAGGAGGAGGAGAGAGAGGAGGAGGAGGAGAAAGAGGAGGGGGAGGAGAAGGAGGAGAAGTAGAAGGAGAGGAAGAAGAAGAAGAAGTTCTTCGGTTGTTGTTTCTAAATATATTTGAGATATTTGAGATCTTGATTCAATGTTGTTGGAAGTGAAGTTAGTGTACCTACGCCCTCTGTAATTGGCTCCTTGTTTGAAGTAATCATCCATTGAGGTTTGTGCTGGGATATTTTCATCTCGTCGAAGCGTAGCCATCGTTAACTTATAGCCCGACACTGACCAAAAAATGACGTCAAAAATGCCAGTCACACATATATAGCTACACTGTTTAAAAGTTTGCAAAAAATAAGAATGGTCATTGTGATTTAAATTTCTTATAATAATTCTGTACGACGTGTACATATATGCAGGTCTGACATCCAAACCCAATTATGAGCCTAGTTTTATATTATTGTAATGGACAATATTTTGCGTCGTTCTAAAGATTTTAATTAATGTTAAAAGAAGTTCATATTTGATTATGTTCCGACCAGCAAATATGTGTAGCTAGAACTTGGTGTTATCAAATTTTCCGAAGTATGATAATTTAGCGGCTATGTGGTCAAGTGGCATGACACTCGCCATCAGATTGGAAGGTCCTGGGCTCGATTCCCTAGGGGCTCTATAGTTGAGCCCTTGGAAAAGGCTCTTCACTCACATTCTCTCATCGTACTCAGGTGGAAAATGAGTACCTGACCGTTAAAACCCTTGTCATTATCAAAAAAAAAATGGAAAATCACCTAAAATACGTCATGTCTCGTCCTACATCTTAAGTGTTGCTGTTGGCAAATGACCCCTCGTAAAGCGCTTTGAGTACGTTAAGCGGATATTGCTCTATATAAACGCTCAAGTTTATTTATATATTATTCCATATATATATATATATATAAATCCACGATATTTATCTACATCTATTTAGGAATACCTCGAGGAAATCAAAAGGAAGCAGAAAATTCCGATAACGAAGTGTTGATTTGTTTACGTCCCTATCTACGGCATCTCAAAGACTCATGGGAAATGACTTTACCTTGCCAATTCATTTGGATCATCTCAACGATCTGGCCACAAAGGGCCGTAAATCCGTCCGGATCATTTCCGTACGGTAAGCAACAACACCAACAAAAAAAAAAGGATGGGTCTTAGTAAAGAAGAATTTAAACACTTTTTTTTCTTAACAAATCATGAACAAAATATAAACAACAAACTAACAATAAACAACAAACAACAAAGAAACAAAAAAATCACCCCCACCGCCAAAAAAAAAAAAAAAGAGAACCCCCCCCCCCCTCCCACCCCGCTAAAAAACCCAAATAGTAAAACAAACAATCAAAAGAAAAAAAAAGGAATAATAATAGAAATACTTAAATCTCGTTATCCTTTACTTCATATTCATCTGCCGTGTCGGGCTGTTTCTTGGGAAGGTTTTTTTAAATCTTGTGTTGTTCTCTATGTTTTGTCTGATACTGTTTCATAAACATTTATTTCTTTCAGAATTTTATTCAATGGTAAGAACACGTGTCCGTTACTGAATACATTTTTTCTTTGGAGTTATCAAACCCTGATTCTAACCACTGATTTTAGACCTAAAATTCTAATCTATTTATCAATCTACCAACCTACTTACATACATTCTTCCTGTCTTTCTATATATTTGTGGATATTGCGCTATATAAAAGCTCATTTTTTTTAATTTAAAGCTCTAGATCTGAATAATTGTGTATGAAACAGTGCCAGACAAAACAGAAATAAATACATGGGAAAAGACCATCCCAAAAAATCAGCCTGACTCGACTGAGGATCGAACTTCAGATCTCAAACACGACGTTGAGTCCTAGGAAAAGACTCTTTACTCACATTCTCTAACCGTACTCAGGTGTAAAATGAATAGTTGGCCGTTAACAGCGTTGTCTCTGTGGGAAAAAAAATTGTAATATTGTCATGTCTCGTTCTACATTTTACGGGTTACTTTTGGTCAGGGACGCTTTGAGCATGTTTAGTGGATATTACGCTTTATAAAAGCTGAGATTAATTTTTAAATGATTCTGACCAAAAATGTAAAACGGCATTTTATCATTGTTTGGCGATATATAGATATATTTGCTAATCAAATATGATATGGCGACACATTGTGGTCAATGATATTAATAATCAATTATGTTGACCACTGGCCTCATATTGACCATATTTGGCATACAACAGATCGCCATTAAGGTTGACCTACCTTACTAATTTCCTCACGATTTGTGAAGTGATAAGTTTGGTCCAACGTGTGCTTATTTGTAGGTCTGATCACCCAATTTGTTTTGGGCTCATCGTTGTAATGGAAATACTCTCAAACCAACGCAAAAATCCATAAATAAATTGAGCTTTCATATAGATAGTGCAATATCCACTAAACCTGCTCAAAGTGCTTTACAAAGGGTCCAGGGCCAACAGCAACACGTTACATGTAGAAAGATACATGACACCTGTTAGGCGATATTATTTATTCGACAGATACAACGCTGTTAACGCGCAATGTACACATTTTACATCTGAGTTCGGTGAGAAAATGTGAGTAAAGAGCCTTTTCCAAAGACTCAACTATGCGCGGAGCGAGGCTCGAACCCAGGCCATTCCCATGGAAAGCTAGTGTCATACCACAAGAAAACATAGCCGCACATTGCATGAAGTTATTACCATCGTGGGCTCTTGGCTTTGAAGAATTTGATTGAAGATGTTACGTGATAGAGAGATCAAGGACAATTTGGAAACGCCTTGAAGTCCCAGGTTTGGAAGTTTTTGCCAAGATGATGGGTCATTTTATTGGATCGATCTTTGAAGGACGAGTTTTCTGGCCAAACTTTTTAATATTTGGTTCCCCCCCCCCCAAAAAAAAAAATAAAAAAAATACAGCCAATGCTATACATGTTTTGTCAAGATAAAACCCAATTTACTCCATATTACTCAAAAGTGCAAAGCAGCAACTTTAAGATAAAGAAGTGAACACTGAACAAGTGTGTAAGAAAGGTGCCAAAGGTAACAAAGCAAGAAATAAAAATACAAGAAGAAAACCATTCCTAAAAACTCAGTCTACCTCGACTGGGAATCGAACCTCAGACCACAGATCTTCCCTATTACCCAACAACCTCAATGTTTGACCACAACTTTCACTTTGATAGCATTAATTGTGATTATTTGTTAATTCAATATTTGTTTATTCCAATCCATATTTTGACAACGACAGGACAGCACAGCCCTAAACAATGACACATTGTTATCCGTAGATTATGACACCTTGTCTGTTTACATTGTGGAAATTTGTAAACATACATAGTGTAAAACCAGCATTCGTCTTTAGCCTTTTGATATTTTGATGTAGGGGGCGATCTTAGCATAATTTATTATACTCATTCATTCATTCATTATTCTTGTTCTTGTTCTTCTTGTTCTTGTTCTTCTTGTTCTTGTTCTTCTTGTTCTTCTTCATATTCTTCTTCGTCTTCTTCTTCTTCTTTCTTCTTCTTCTTCTTCTTCTTCTTCTTCTTCTTCTTCTTCTTCTTCTTCTTTCTTTCTTCTTTTCTTCTTCTTCTTCTTCTTCTCTTCTTCTTCTTCTTCATCATCTCCTCCTTATTATCATTGCAAATCAATAAAATGCTATAATCTTTCCCTACATTGAAGAGAAGAAAGGTGGATTTTAATAGTGAATTTTGGACATAATCTATACTACAAAGCTGCGGGACATGAGAAAAAAAATTAGCGAGACATCCATTTGTGAGCTGTTTCAAATGCTTATAAATAGCACAGTAACAGAGAACTTTAAAAAGTAAAATTAGTGATTCCTCCTGGTCGATGTACACTTATGTGCAGGTCTGATAACCCAATTCCTATGGGCTCATTGTTGTAATGGAAATCTAAATAAAAAATGACGCAAAATTTTGACCATTCCAACAATGTAAAATTAGGCCCATAAGTGAGTTCGGATTTCAGACCTGCATATAGATAGAACGAAGATGACGTCACTCAGGTCATTATTATTGTATTTTATGAGTGGTTCTCTCTAAACTGTATGAACCAGACTATAAAAGTTCAAGGGTACACATAGTTTTGTGTGTTGGTCCGTTATACTTCCGGATGGCAATGTTGTGAGCTTCTTCGCCAAGCGCATACTATCTCTCTCTCTCTCTCTCTCTCTCTCTCTCTCTCTCTCTAGATTAGAATGCGCTTGGCCAAGAAGTTCACAACATTGCCATCCGGAAGTATAACGGACCAACACACAACTCTGTGTAACCATGAATATTTATAGTCAGGTTAATACAGTTTAGTGAGAACAACTCACAAACGCGGATGGCAAGAACAATAACAAAGGCCTGAGTGACGTCATCTTCGAACTATATATATAATATATATATATATATATATATATATATTATATATATATATATATATATGCCACGTTGCTCCTGGTGCAAAATAATCTGATATAATTTAATTTCCATGGCAAAAAAACTGCTTTTTCGTACAAATGACCCCAAGGTATTTCCACCAATGGTAGAATTCAGTAACAGGAGACTATTCCATTGAAAATTTGGGTTGCATAAGACGCCGAGGAGTGGTCACTGACATTTTTTTGGGAAATTTAGACGACTTATGTGGGGGAAACTAGGTCAAATGCCTGTCTTCTTTAAGAAAATGGGCCTTGGCTAAGAAACTCACAACATTCCATCCAATAAAACGGGGCCAAAAACACAAAAAATCGTGTGACCATGAACGTTTTAGTGGGATTACACTATTTAATAATAGCTTGTGCAATTTGTCAAAAAACTTTGGTAAATAACTCTTACCCTCTTGCTTTTGAATTTTTAAAATTTTCATCAAAAGCCGACTATTAAAATATATAATACTATTGACCTATGCAAAAGCATACATATCATTTTCATTTTTTCGTCAATGGGGGGATATCCCCCTTTCCAAATGCTGCTAAAGCGGTCAAAACCACACTGGCAGAGTTCGATGCACGAATTCCAAAACCAAAAGTGTAAAAAAAAAATCTTTCTTCTAGACATCTACCGCTAAGCGATTCCTATTTTGCCATTTTGAATAAAGACACTTCAAAAAAATTTAAAGAAACTTGTGTTTTTTTTTTATTTTTTTTTTCTCTAAAATTTGTGACATTTAACGCTTGATACTCTGATGTCACAAATAATTTGTAAACTTGATATCATTACGATTACTGGATTTGTGTGGCATGTCGTGGTCTTTTGGTTGGGCACTGGCTTTCGGATCGGGAAGGGTGGGTTCGGCCCCGTCGGGGGTTAGTTTAGTCCTTGGAAAAGGCTCTTTACTCATATTATTCACCCTATTTAGGTGTAAAATAAGTACCTGGCCGTTAACAGCAGTCTAGTCGGAAAAAAAAATGTAAAAATTGCCTCACAGGGGTAATGTTTTGTTTTTACATGTACGTGTTGCATTGGGGAGGGACCCCTTGTAAAGCGCTTTTTT
>NW_027622477.1:0-2500 GCF_034508935.2 Berghia stephanieae
TTCGTGAGAAAGAAAGAGAGCGAGAGAGAGAGAGAGAGAGAGAGAGAGAGAAGAGAGAGAAGCGAGAGAGAGAGAGAACGATAGAGGGAGAGAAAGAAAGAGAGAGAAAGATATATTATATTATAATATATATATATATATATAAAATTTATATATATATATAATATATATAATATATATATTTTAATATATATTATAATATATATTATTTAAAATATTTACCACAATGTTTGGGGCAGTCTACATCAATGTTTCAGCTTAATTTGCCATCTTCAGGACTGAGTTGTTTTGTTGACTGTTGTCCAATTTCAACTTTAAAATGGCAAAATGGAACAGTCAACAAAACAACTCAGTCCTGAAGATGGCAAATTAAGCCTGAAACATTGATGTAGACTGCCCAAACATTGTGGTAAAATTTTAAATAATAATTCGCTCCATTACTACATGTCGAGCACTTTTCGTACCATATTTGTATCAAACACGATTCAATATGTATATATATATATAGATAGATATATATGGTCTTTACAAAAGTAACTTAAGATTTTATTCCGCTAATAAATCAATTATTGTACAAAAATTGGAAACTAAACAAAACTGGTTTTCTGTTGGTGTATGATTTACTGAATGTGTAAACCTTTTGCAGATATTTAAAACAAATGATTAAAAATGGGTTTTGTAAAATCAAGCACAACTTTGAAATCAGCCCACATGGCGCACTTCAGTATGTTGCCTCTTTTGCGTCATTGACGATGTCAGCAGATTGACGGGTAGATCCCCAAAATTGTATTTAGTCATCGAATTCTACACAGCTTACGTCTCTGTTCATTACCCTAAAATTAATTTGAAACGTTTAGTAGCTGGCCCATTAGATCTGCCGGGAAAGATAGACCCAGAGTTCTATTCAAGCAAAGGGTAGCAAGCAATTGCTATAGTCCGTTTTACCCTTTATTTAGAAACCGTGATAAACTACCGGCTCCATGGGCCTAACGGCTTCGGCGAAGGAGGACTGATAACTAATCATTCAGCCTGTTGGTCGTGCTCTCCCTCACCCCTTTTCCCCGGGACGACTGACAGACCAGACCGATCGATGAATCATTACTAAACACAAACAGCTATGGGGTCTAGTGGTATGACACTCGCTTTCGGATCGGAAGGTCCTGGGTTCACCGTACTCAAGTGTAAAATGAGTACCTGGCCGTTAACAGCGTTGTCTTTGTCCGAAAAATTGTAATATCGCCTAACAGGCGTCATGTTCCGTCCTACATGTTAAATGTTGCTGTTGACCAGGACCCTTGTAAAGCGCTTTGAGCACATTTCAGTGGATATTGCGCTATATAAAGCTCAATTTAAACACTGCCGAGCACTGACAAAATGCCTATTTATTATTTCAAACAACTGGTGGAGAACTGGCAATATAAGCGGAGGATTGAAGGCTATTACGAACAGGCACTCATATCAATTTTCATTATTATATATATATACTACTGTATTGTGGAAATCAACATCGATCGAGACGAATCTTTTGATTTTTGATTCATCAATGATCAAAATCCGTCCAGTAATAGAGTCTGTATTGGTGCGCGCAAATTAATCTGGCAACAGGGGATCCAGATGCAAATACCCAACATCAAAGGACAGATCATTAAGCCAGAGCAGATTTTATAAATAATCATTCGAGGAAACAGTTGATAGAATTAAAAATTACCTTTAATTCAGAAGGCCTGTAAAAATAAATGGTTTTATAATTTTTTCGATCTGCCAGTAATGGTTTTGTTTGCAAAAATTTAACATGGACTACACTGAACAATTTTGACCCCCAACCCTGTTTTTTGCGGGTTTTTTATGAATAGATTTTTGTGACCGATAATTGGATTCAATAGTCTGATGTCACGTCGCCCAGCAACGGCGAGCAGCGTGGTTCGAAACAAGAAATCGGTACTGTTTATTCTTCATGCTGGCTAGAACTTTTCATATGTCATGTGATCAGAATGTATAAAAGTCAAAACATGATCATATTTATAATGTTTTTCTCCTCTGGATACACTTTTATGCTCGTCGGAGAAATATTTTATGAAGGCGTCCGCCATTGTCCCGATAGTTTAGAGCCAGTTACTAAGTTACTAATCGTCATTACGAGGGAACTGACGTCATGACTGTTGAAGCCTATTGTCGCCAACGGTATTATGTTGGAGTAAATCCGATGCGTATAAACGAATGTTTTCGCTTACCTTATTATCGGACCTGCCTAATATAACGAAAAATTCGTAGATTGACGAAATTTTGGCACCAATTTCAAAACATCATAAGCATAGCACCTCAAAGTGATTAAAACTTATTGAAAATGAAAGTTGATGCTAGTCGAGGACTTATGTGTTTTATTCATCGTGTTTTGTTGATAAAGGAAACCCGAAACGTTCACTGTATCTGTCTTCGTCTAATAAATTGAAGCTTACAATTCAATACTTATCGTTATTTCTTCCATTCAATATAATAATAT
>NW_027622477.1:7500-12679 GCF_034508935.2 Berghia stephanieae
ATGTCAGATTAAGGCCAAGTTGAATTATCCGATGGAATTGTGCAAATCATGAATACAGCAGGGTTGCTAGATAGTCACTTGTATGGCCAAAATGCCCAACATCGACCAAACAGGCAAAATCCTGTTTGCGTTATAAATTTCTAATGTTAATTATTATTTTTTTAGACATCATGTGTTTATGAAACACTAAAAGAGTTGGTATATTTTTTAAAAATATGGTCAATTAAAAAATATATAATAACGACGTTTTCCCATAGTCTAGTCAATTTTAACTAACAAAAGTGATTCGTTTTTCAAGGGGGTTAAAGTGTATGTAGTGTTTGACGAGGTGAGATTCTGTTTGACCACTTTGGAAGACGAATTGACCATGTGGAACTTTAGCCATCTGGCAGCCTTTGGAATAGACGAGTGGCTCAGAATATTATGATCTATGATTCGTTCCCAAAAGGTATCCAGTTCAACTACCCTCTGCTTTGTGTGGCCTTTAGCTAGCCATCTCGCTTTAGCTCACTTTGCGGTGCAGCACTGCGGTTGACGCCTGGGTTATTCCGGTCTTCTCGTGGAATAGACCTTAAAGCATGTTATGCGTGGTTAGTGGCCAAGCCGGATGGGTGACAGTGACCATTTCAAATGCCGTTGTATCCTTGGGTAAGGTACACACATAACATAACCTCACTCGACTAAGGTGAAATCAGCACCTGGCTATAGGGCAGTGAATGTTGGTTAAGTTTAGTACAAAATTATGGAAAGAGACGTATTTACAAATTTGGCCAGAAAACTCGTCCTTCAATAAATTATATCCATATCGATTTAAACGACCCTCATTCAGGCCAAAGAACCCCCCCACCCCAACCAAAAAAAAAAAACAAACAAAAAAAAAAAAAAAAAAAAAACAAAACAAGGAAAAACAACTCTCAAACCTGGTACCTCGCGAGGTCTTCCATCGGGACTCATGGTCGAGAGTATTTCCCAAGATCGATGAGAGTCATTTCTTTGAATCCATCGATATTTGAAGGACGAGTTTTTCTGGCCAAATCTTTTTTTTTTTCTTTTTCTCATTATTATTATGAGTCTCACCAGACAACGGCAGTGAACTGGTTGAAAATAAATAGTAAAAAATGCCCCCCCCCCCCCCCCCTTCTTTTTTTTTCCTCACCTTGGCATTGCAAAATAATGACACGATGATGATGAACCAAATTCGATGAAACTGGGTTGTGAAGGCGGAGCTCTGCCGACGGGCAGAAGGCAGATACAAAGTAGGAGGGACCGTTCACCTAGTTTTCCACCAGTAGTACAAGCTTTTAAACTACTACATAATTCTGACAGTATTGTGATGCTTCCATTGTTCAGATGGATGGCGGGTATGCGTGCGCGAGCGCGCTGATGTGTGTGTGTTGTGTGTGTGTGTGTGTGTGTGTGTGTGTGCAACATGTGTGTGTGTGCAACGTGTGTGTTTGTGTGATGTAAGATTTATTTATAATTTAATGCGATAATAGATTTTTAAAAATGGGCTTTTTATATAGCGCAATATCCACTAAATGTGCTCAAAACGCTTTACAAGGGTCCCTGGCCAACAGCAACATTCAACATTTAGGACAGGACATGACGCCTGTTGGACGATATTACAATTTTTTCGGACAGAAACAACGCTGTTAACGGCCAGTACTCATTTTAATACCTAAGTACGATTAGAGAATAAAGAGCCTTCTCCAAGGACTCAATTATACGCCGAGCGAGGCTCGAACCCAGGACCTTCCGATCAAAAAGCGAGTGTCATACCGCTAGACTACATAGCCGCACAAAAAACAAATGCTATCAAACAAATCATCAACTTTGTCAATTGTAATAACGTTTTTGATCATATCACACATTTACCAATGATATTAGGAGCTACTCCTGGATAGCTCTTTATCTCTTGATGAAACAAACTGATCATCTCCGATTAATGGCCTCCCAACCCCCCCCCCCCCCCCCCCCCCCCCAAAACAAAAAAAAAGAGACGGCTGAAAAAACATTTTCTAATAGGTCTTTTTCTCATGCTGACCCTTCTATTTGGAACTTTCTTCCAATTTCCTTAAGAAAATGGAATACAGAATCTACTTTTAAGACCCATTATATAAGACTCATTTATTAGGAAATATTTGATAGATTAAAACCAGCTTCTGTTTATGGATTATTTTTCATCATATGAACGTCTTAAGCATATTTTGTGTAGGACTTGTTATTGTAGCTTTAATATTTGTATTGAAAAGGGGCATAGAGCTGTTTTATATAGGCGCGGTATAAATGATTTACATTATTATTATTATTATTATTATTATTATTATTATTATTAATTATTATTATTATTATTATTATTATTATTATTATCATCATTTTATCATCATTATTTTTACTATTATAATTATTATCATCATCATTAACATTATTATTATTTTTATTATCATTTATTATTATTATTATTATTATTATTATTATTATTATATTATTATTATTATTATTATTATTATTATTATTATTATTATTAATTATTATTATTATTATTATTATTATTATCACTGTGTTCCACCCGTCACAAAACGGTATTAGTATCATGTCTGGACTGATTTTGATGCTGAGAATTGAGAAATTTGACGTCACTCATCGCTTTGTTAATGTTTTTAGACAACCATTTTGACGATTACTTCTCATTTAAATTATATCATTCAGACTATAAACACTCTAGTTTACACACCATCTTGGCAAATACGTACTCTCAAACCTGGGACCTCGCTATCATTTTGCCATTAAAAATATGATAAAAAGTCAAACCATAATGACGCTTGAGGACACTAGAGTTTTGTGTGCCTTTATGTTATATGTGACGGCAGATGTGGGTATTCATTTACTTAAAATGCATTATATCAATTTACTTTGTTTCATCGATATATCGAACTACTTAGACCCTGGCCTTCACTTTAAATCTCTCAGCGCCAGGAGGCGCATAAGGCCTGGAGAATCTTAGAAACTTACCTTAAATCTCTCAGCGCCAGGAGGCGCAAAAGGCCTGGAGCTTGACCTTAAATCTCTCAGCACCAGGAGGCGCATCAGGCCCGGGGCTTAACCTTAAAACCTCTCAGCACCAGGAGGCGCATAAGGCCTGGAGAATCGTAGACGCCTACCTTAACCTTAATCCTTTTAAATTTAAAAAAAATGTTTGAATTAAAAGCTCTCCCATTTACATGACCCCTCATACGACATAAAAATCTATTGATTTTTGTATTAAAAAAAAGATACTTCACTACCCACGAAGTACTTTTTTCTGCTCCTGTTTACTTTACACAAACAAAACTATGTATATATTTTCATTTTAAAGTACACGCATAGCGTGATTGGAAGTTGTGGTAAAAAATAATTAATGATAAAAGACAGAGAGAGAGAGAGAGAGAGAGAGAGAGAGAGAGAGAGAGAGAGAAAAGAGAGAGAGAGGAGAGAGAGAGGGAGAGAGAGAGGGAGAGAGGGAGAGAGAGAGAGAGAGAGGAGAGAGGAGAGAAGAGAGAAGAGAGAGAAGAGAGAGAGAGATAGAATGAGTGAATAGACAGGGTAAAGGAGGAGGGTAGAATACATCCACCCCCTTTTCCACACAACACCACACATCTTGCCATCACCGACTTAACAGTTACAAACTCAAATACCAGGAGGTTACCCTACACTTTGTCTCAATACGACAGACCGTCTGCCATTACTCTGAAACAAAACAAAGCAAAACAAACCAATACCCCCCCCCCCCCCCCCCAAGAAAAAAGAAAAAAACAACACTAAAAAAAAAAATACAAAAACACGTTCCAATCCTTCAAATAAATACTGTTCGATTAAAATGGTGAAACGGACAATAGGAACTGCTTGCTATCATTGGGACAGGACGCTAGTCTATCGCAAAGTACTTTCCCCCAGATCTAACAACCCAGCTACCCAATCACTGCTAGGTGGACAGGAGGGTTAGAAGAAAGAAGAAAAAAAATATCTCGACTTACTCGAGATCGATCTCGGTCCCTTTGCGCGTGAAGCGAGTGTTCTACCAACTGAGCTATCTGGAACACCTCAATGAACACACATCTATTCTGGCTTCTAACATTTGCTCTGACTTAAGCCCAAAGGGCAATTTTAAGTACCAAGTCCTTGTTGATTCAACTTATTAGCAAGTTAACGATTCGGTTCCCGAACCTAAACGATGGGCCAAGGACGAGGATTAACTCGCGCGCCGGGAGAGGACAGATCCTGGATTTCTTCCTCGTCGTTGGTCGATCGTTTGCGTTCAGGGAACGTAATCGTTAACTTTCTATTATTGCAAGCGTCAACTCTCAAACACACCACTATCATTGGGGTAGCGTGGCTCAGCGGTATGTTCTTGCTTCGTACCCAAAAGGGACCGAGTTCGACTAGCCCCTCTTTGTGGCCTTGAGCAAGTCACCTCGCCCTAGCTCACTTTGGGGCTGGAATAAGTTGGGTCGTCTTTTTTTCTTGTTTATTTTGGGGGTTTTTTTTTTTTGCTTCTAACAATGCTGCATAATTTTAAATACGAACAGAAATCATATTTCCAAAGATGTACCCATGGACTACAGCATTTGGTCATTGATGGTTTATAAGCGTGGTACAACGGTCTCCACACAAACAGAGTTAAAAGAGTCAATTCAAAAAGCGTGGATCGACAGTAGAAAATCAGGATAAAACAATCACGATAAAACAAAAATTCCTACGTATCAGTCATGAACCAAAATGATCGAAAGAAACACATCAAAAATTTGAGAATTACGTCCAAACTTCGAAATGGCACTTTGCAGTGTGGTTATTAAAACAATCGTGAAATTAAATTTTTCAGCAATTTTTTTTTTTTTTGGGGGGGGGGGGGGGGGGGGGGGGGTACATGAGATCAACGACAAAGTTCACCCCCCAAGATAATACTGTTCACATCCCATCGTGATTTCTCTCTACTATATCTATTGTTATTTACTACTACTACCTAACCCAATACCCCAGTTCTTCATGAATGCTCAGGTCATCGATTCCAGATCACATGACCTTTTAAAAAATTTTGTGGTTTTTATTTTTTGGTGTTTGTTGTTGTTTTGTTTTACATGTTTAACAAAATATATCATTATTAATTATTTATCTTTATTTTTTTATTTTTTCTTATTTTTTT
>NW_027622478.1:0-5000 GCF_034508935.2 Berghia stephanieae
TTTTTTTGTTCTAAGTTTATTCGAACATGGGGGAAAATGTAAAGCCCTTTTTCCCGGGTTCCCGTTTTGATCTTATCTTGGCCCAGTGGACCCAATCTTGACCCCCTTCGTCTCATTAATTTTAAAAAAAAATTACCCACCGTTTTAAAATCTGATTTTCTGATGGAGGGAATGAGTTATTTAATTATTCTAAAACCCCAAAAAATTTTTTGGTGGCCTCATTTTTTAAGGAAGTACTTGAAACGAGCAACTTTTTTTTCATTATAAAAAAAATGCAAAATAAGTCCAAAAATTGCGCCCGGGTTATAGGGCATGATTTATCCACCCTGGGGGGGAAAAAAATGAAGGAAAAATTTTTTAAAGTCTAAATAAAAAAATTTGACATAAAATCTTATGCTTTTTCCCCGAAGGGGTTGAGAAAATGAAAAATTTTTTTAAAAATTTTTATCACAAAATTTTGAAAAAATTCCATTTCGGAAAATTTTCCCCCCAGGGGTTTACCCCCTGGTTTTTGAGACAGTATTGGGCGGGGGGTTTCTCTCTCTCCCCCCCTCTCCCCCTCTCTCTCCCCATTTCCTCTCTCTCTCTCTCTTGTGTGTGTGTGTGGTTTGTATTGTGTGATGTAAAAAAAAACGTTTTTTTCACATTTTTTTTAAAAATTTTTTTTTTTTGTAAGAACTTTTTTTCATTCCCCCATTATATTTGGGGAAGGTTTAGAAAAACTTTTTCAAATTTAGATCATCTGCCTTTTTAAAAGCCTTCTTTTGGGAATCCATTTCAAAGATGGAATATTTTTCAGTCACCATCGCCACTTAGACTAGCCTTTTAAAAAAATGTCGATCAAAATTCCTCAATTTTTTCCCCCTCAAAAACCCATGCCTGAGGGCCATACTTTTCCCCCATCCTCATTTTTCTAGGTTTTCGAGATTTATACTTACTCTGGGGACTTTGGGACATTTCACTATTTTTTGATTTCCCCCCCCAAAGAGTGGGTTTTTTCCTTTGTCACCTTTGCCATTCAATCACGTCAAAAATTTTAAAAGCCTGGGCCCGGGGGAGGAAAACTCAAAACCCCCAAAACGGGAAGGGAAACCCTTAAAACCCGCTGCAAATCTAACACTCAAGATCGCATTAGAAAATAATAAGAAAAGAACCATTTTCCATTTGTAACTGTGATCCCCATTCTTTTTTCAGGAGACTAAATTTAATTAAATTTTTTTCTTTCTAAAAAATTTTTTTTTAAAAACAAATGGGCTTTTGGGTTTCTTTTTTAAAAGGTAAATTCGGGGGCCCCTTATTTTTTTACATTAAAATTTTATGAATGTAGTCGATTATCTCTAAGGCACTCATTTAAACAATGCCCTTTTTCCCCCTCTTTTCCCCTCTCCCTTCCCCTCCTCCCCCTTTTTTCTTCTCTCTCTCTTTGGTGTTTTTGGGTTTTGTGGTGTTGTGTTGGGGGCAAAAAAATTTTTTAAAATATCGGTATTAAACGAATTGGAAACCTGGAGCTATATTAAATTGAATCTTTGGGTTTTTTTAATTAGGAAAAATTAAAGAATTGTGTTAACTTTGATTTTAAAAAATCAAAAAAGCTTCTTTCCCCCTTTTTTAGATTTTTTAAAAATAGTGCAATAAAAAATGATGATGAGATTTTTAAAAAAAAAAAAAAAAAAAAATAAAAATAAATAATAATAAAAATAATAAAAAAAAATAAAAATAATAATAAAAAAAAGGGAAAGGGGAGTGAGATGATGATGATGTGAAAAAATTTAAAAATAATAATAATAATAAAATAAAATAATAATAAAAAATTTAAAAAAAAAATTTTAAAAAAAAAAAAAAAAAAAAAATAAAATAATAATAAAAAAAAAAAATAAAAAATAAAAATAAAAAATTTAAAAAAAAAAAAAGAGAGATGAAGGGAGAGTTTAAGGAAAGTGAGAAGATTGGAAAAAAAAAATTTAAAAAAAAAAAAAAAAAAAAAAAAAAAAAAAAAAAAAAAAAAAAAAAAAAAAAAAAAAAAAAAAAAAAAAAAATTTAAAAAAAAGTATATGTAAATTAGAGGTTTAGGGAAAATTTAAAAAAAAAATTTAAAAAAAATAAAAAAAAAAAATTTAAAAAAAAAACAAAATAAATTAAAAAAAAAATAACAAATTTTAAAAAAAGGGGAAATTTAAAAGTATTATTTATGATGGGAAAAAAAAAAAATAAAAAAAATAAAAAAAAAAAAAAAAAAAAATTAAAAAAAAAACAAAAAAAAAAAAAAAAAAAAAAATAAAAAAAAAATTTAAAAAAAACAAAAAAAGAAAAAGGATGGAGGATATAAAAGGGGGAAAAAAATTAAAAAAAAAAAAAAAAATTAAAAAAAAAAATTTTTAAAAAAAAAAAAAAAAAAAAAAAAAATAAAAAAATATTTTAAAAGCGCCCCCGTGTCAGGTTCAAAGGGGTTACCAAAAAGGAAAAAAAAAACCCCCAAACAAAACGCCCGGGTTTTTTTTTTGAAAGTTTTTTAAACCCGAAATAATTTAACAAAAAAAATTTTAAAATAATAAAATTTAAAATTTTTAAATTAAGAGGATTTTTGGAAGTTGTCAAGGGTTCCCAAAAAAAAAACCAAAAACCCGTTTTTGGGGGTGAAGGTTTTTTCCAAAAAAAAAAGGGGGGGGGTTTTTGGGGGGGGGGGGGGGGGGGGGGGGGGGGGGGGGGGGGGGGTTTTTAAAAAAAATTTTCTTTCCAAATTTCCAAAACTAAAATTAAAACCCCGTTGGGGGATTTTTTGACTGGGACTGTTGCTCTCCGATAATGCCTCACAAAAACGGGGTTTTTGACTTTTTTGAAAAGAAAAATTTAAAAATTGCAAATAATTTAAGGCCAGAAAGCTTGGGGTTTTTAAAGTTAAAAATTTGTTAAAAACTTTTCCCAAAACTAATTTTTTTTTCTTTTTCTTGTTTCGGGGGCCCCCGGGAAAATCAGTTAATACCAAATTACGATTGCATTTTGCAAGTTTTACGAAAAGACCAAGTTTAAATTTTTTTACCCATTCTCCTTCCCCAAAAATTAAAAAGAAGAGGAGAAGGGCCGCCTTAAACGTTTTAAAATGGAAACGGGTTTGAAATAATTTTGCTTTTATATTTATAAAATTCGAAAAAAAATTTTTTTTAGGGAAGGGGATTTTCCCCTTTTTTTTTATTGCAGTTTTTTAAAAAAAAGTTTTACTTTTCCTTTTTGTTTTTAAAAGGGGCAAAAAAAAAAGACTTTGGTGATAAAAAAAATATTTTTTTGAAAATTTTTATAAACTTTAAAATTTTTTTGAATTTAAATTTATAACCCCCCTTTTTTGGGGCCCATTTTGGCATTTGGTTTCAATTTTTTTGGGAAAGAGAGTTTGGAACTTCCAAGTTAATTTTTTCCCGATGCGGGAAAAAAATTTCTTTTTTTAATTTTTGTACCCAAAAAAAATGGGTTTTTAAATAAAAATGCTACCTTCCTGCCCAAAAACTTTTTTTGTGTAGAATTTTGAGTCGAGCGTCCGAAGGCTCTCAACGGCCGGCCGAAACAAGACCCTAGTCGCCTTCCATGTATTACGCTATTGTTATGCAAAAAGTATAACACCTTTTTGACTATGCTTAATAGTTAAAATCTAAAAGTAAAAAATATAGTTCTGAGGAATTTGCTGAAATCAGCTTGAAAAATGAGCAACATTGGTCTTTATTTCAGAAAAATTCGGTTGAAAACCAACTGTTTTACGAATAAATTTGATTTAGAAAATTGAATTTGTATATTTTAGCTTTTTAAAGCAACTTTTTTATTTATCGTCCGATTTTCTTGATTTTTTATATCATTTTTCACATCTCAATGAGACAAACACGTTGATGTATTCGTTTGATTCAAAAGAGTTTAAAAAAACAAATTTCGGTTTTAGAATGCGAATCGAGCATTACTAATTAATTCATGAGCGTTGAGACAGTGACGTAATCATTACAAACAAAACCTCGTGGTCCAGGCCACATGGCTTTGGTGTTTACACAACCACTCGTCACTTTCAGTCAACCGTATCCTTTGAAGGTGTACCGCCTTTATGAATGCTCTCAAAGATATTCAGCATCGGTACAACCGAGATCTCGTTCAAGGCGTCGAGATGTGATGTAAGAAGGCTACATCCGGGTATCTTTTTTCTCGTGTCGTCGATGGGAACCACAGACTAAAAGGCAGACGGGGCAACAGCCACTTTTAGTGGCTAATCGTCCACTGGTTAAAGAAAATGGCGGCGCTCGACCTCTCGTGTTCAGATTCTTTATGGGAGAGTAGATGAAAATATAAGCCTACCCTTTGATGTCTGCAGTCCCCTTTTCGTTTTCTACGGTCACTCATGGCTAAACAGCCGTCAACAATGAACTGAACCATCGCTGAAAGACGCTCATGGCATAGTTGCGTCACAATTACCCCATTGCTGAATATATTATCCAGGCTCGGTTGACAAATTATGTTCTAGTTACATTTGAAACAAACAAAGTATATCACTGATCTCGTCTCATTGAGATATAAAGAATGATATAAAAATCAAGAAAATCGGCCGATAAATAAAAAAGTTGCTAAAAAAGCTAAAATAAACAAAAGCAATTTTTTAAAATCAAACTTATTCGTAAAACAGTTGGTTTTCAACCGATTTTTCTGAAATAAGGACCAATGTTCTTCTTTTTTTCAAGCTGATTTCAACAATGTGACTTTCAAATTCCTCAGAACTATAGTTTTTACTTTTAGATTTTAGCTTTTAGGCCTACTCAAAAAGGTGTTATTTTTCCTTGCGTAACAATAGCGTAATACTTCGACGGTGAGATTCACAATTCTACACGAAGGACGGTGAGGCATATCAAAGAGGTGTACCAAATTTATTTACCAACTACTTTTCTTAGTGCTAAAATTACAAAGTAATAATTTCGCGTCAGAAAAAAATAACTCTCAAGTTCCTATCTCTTTATTACAATAAAATTGATACCACG
>NW_027622478.1:10000-12673 GCF_034508935.2 Berghia stephanieae
GAAAAAGTCTCGTCATATTCATATAAAAATTTTGAACCAAAAAGAAAAAAATGTTATGTATTACCTTCCCAGCAAACAAAAACCCCCACCCCCCGGGATTTTAGAAATATTTTCCCCCCCAAAAAGTAAAAATCTATCTTTAACGGTCTTTGGTAATTGCACGATTTTTGTCGCTTGAATAATCTAAAATGCCCTTTTTTCAAATGTGTCCCAAATTTTCAGTCATTTTTCATCGATAAACGCGTCGAAATTTAAATTTTTTTCAATAGATATAGAAAACGGCTTCGTCCTGTTTGATATTTGATTTGATATAAATATTTTTTGGGGGAACTGGATAAAAATTTGGGAAAGATATTTAACAACTTTATTCAACTAACGGTTTTACATAAGAGGAAAAAAAAACAATAAAAAAGTTTTTATTTTCCTTTTTATTTTTTGTGATTCCGTTTTAATATTAAAAATTTGGGAATCTTTTAAATTTTGTGGTCCCCTGTATATTTACTATCCCCAAATTTTTCACACACATATATCATAACATCCCTCTTTTTAGAAGAAAGAATTTTGATTAATATTAGTTTTG
The DNA here is from genome assembly GCF_034508935.2 of Berghia stephanieae. Classification (NCBI taxonomy): domain Eukaryota; kingdom Metazoa; phylum Mollusca; class Gastropoda; order Nudibranchia; family Aeolidiidae; genus Berghia; species Berghia stephanieae. The sequence continues at coordinate 10,581 of NW_027622478.1, forward strand.
AAAAATTAATAAGATTAACATAAAACGAAATATCCATGGAAAAAGGAGTAATTTAGTTTTAGATTTAATTTAAAACAAGGGGTTTTAAAATTTATTATGTCCCCCACTTATTTCTATTAGTACATATTATTTTAAAAGGACCTAAGTACATTCATAAAGTTCAATTTGTTATGGATTCTATTCATTTGTGCCAATCCCCTGGATTAATGTTTTCAAGATTAGTTCACATCATATATTGTTTCTGTCTTGTCAGGTAATCATTTTTGGGAAATTTATGTAATAGTAAAAAGTAATATGTGCCTAACTAACCACACACTAAGGGGTATGTGCAATATACTACCCCACATATTTGTTAGTCTTAGTAGTTTTATCTAGTGTTAGGTTGCGCTAGCGTTGTTTTTGTGTGTATGTGGGGAGCCATTTAAACTTCAGTTTTATTTCACATCCCTAACAATTGGCCATGCCTAACTAATTGTGTACTTTTTTGGGTTTTTTTAAAACCCGCGCCCTTCTAGTAGTGAATGTTTGAGTTTGAGATGTGGGGGTGTTCTGTGGAGACACGTTGTCACCACGAACAGAGGTGCGCTGTGCACTGGTGTTCAGACGATGGTGGGCATGGGAGCCGACCATCGTTTGTAGATTTTTCAGCCTCAGAGTTACGTTGGTAGCTTTGTGGGTTTTAAGAGGCGCGTTGTTGTCTTTGGGTTGTCGTTAGAATGGTACATCTCGGAGATGGTTTCGGTTTTCGACGAATATTTTGCCCTTTGTTAGATAGGACATGTTATGATCTGGGATGATTGTCTTGGTTGATTATCTTACCAGATTCCCATCCGTTTGTTGATTTGTTTTGGTAAAGATTGGTTGGTCGTTGCTAAGAGTTTGTAGTGGGCGTGTTGCTTTGTTGTAGTAGAGCGCTTGTTGTTCTTTACGTTGTTCGAGACTTTTAATTGTCGGTTGTATGTTTGTTGGTTTGGTGGGTTTACGGGGGAGACCATCGGCCAATGTTCGATTGAATAAGATTTGACCAGGAGATGGTGTGTTGTTATCAATTGGAACGGAGAGCAATCATCGATAGAAAGGGATCAGATTAGTTTCAAGTGATTTTAATAATGTTCGTTTGACTAGTTTAACTTGGCTTTCGATGAATCATTACTTCTAGGGGAATGAGGAGAGCTGGTTTCATGTCGGATCCCAAAAGATTTAACGAATTGTTGTAAGCATTTCCAATGAAGTGTGGACCATTATCTGATCTTATGACAACTGGTATGCCATGTTCACTGATAATTTGTTTGGTTAGATTTGTTATTTTCTGACTGGTGCTTTGACCTTTTGGTATTTTCGTACAAAGGGGAATTTTGAAAAGTAGTCGGAAATAAGTAAGTATTCATCTCCTTTCAAATAGAAGAGGTCTGTCCAATAGTGTGCCATGGACCAGGAGGTATCTCATGTCTGTATTAGTGGCTCTTTCTGTTGAGGTTGGTTGGAGTGATTGACAGATTCGGCATGATTTGGTGATATTTTCAATATCTTGGTTAATGTTTCTCCAGATACTGAGGTTCGAGCGCGTAACTTGGTTTTTTTCGATTCCTAGTGAGGCTCGTGTATTTACTCAGTATTTCATGTTTCATTGATTTTGGGATGATAATTCTTCGGCTTTTTAAGAGTAAGCCTTCTTCGAGACCAATTTCATCTCTGTAGTTCCAGTAGGGTTTTGTTAACATAGTGGTTTCTTGTATAGTTTCTGGCCATCCTGTGTATACTATTTCTTTCAGAGCGTTTAATTCATAATCTTTCGCGGTTTCTTCGCGTATTCTTTGTAAGATGTTGTTACTAAATTCTGTCATAACTTGGTGTATTTTGACATCCATGTCTTTAATTTGATTATTTGTTTCAGATGAAAGTCTTGATAATACATCTGCTACTTTCATTTCTTGGCCAGGAATGTATTTTATTGTGAGGTCGTATGGCTGTATTCGGAGTAACATTCTTTGTAGTCGGGGTGGTGTGCTTTGAAATTCTTCAATTGGATGTACTTAGTGGTTTGTGGTCACTCTCTACAATGAAGGTTTGTCCGTTAGATAAGATGGAAACTT
>NW_027622479.1:0-32004 GCF_034508935.2 Berghia stephanieae
TTCCCTTGGATTTGTTTGTTTTTTGGCTAGCCCCAATTCCGGGGGTTTTTGGAAAACGAAAATTAGAATAAAGGATAAAATTCCCCCAAATGAAATTTGGGGAATTTTCAACAAAAAAAAATTTTGGGGGTTATAGCTTGGCAAAGGTGATTGAAACAATCCTAAAATTTTTCTTTGGGAAAATTATTTAAATAAAAACAAGGGGAAAATTGAATGAAACCTAACAACGTCACTACCACATCATTTTTTTTTCCCCGTCTGTATTTTTATTCTTTTCCTTTTTTGTTGAAAAAGGGGGATAAAGGGGAAAAACCCAAAACGACCTTTAAAAACCCCTTTTTTTTTTATTTAGTAAATTTGAAGCTTACTTTAAAAATGCCCCCAAATGTAATTTAAAATTTTTTCAGCTTCGAGCAGCAACATTTACATGAGAATTACTTTCCTCATCGGAAATTTGTTTATAAATGACATGACAATATTTTAAAGTATAATTTTTTCTTTTTTCCACACCTTTTAAAGAGAATATGCCCAAATTTCCCAGTCCTAAAAACAATTAAAATTTTTTTATTTTTAACCCCAAAAAATTCGTTGAGTTACGAAATTTTTGAGTCCAATTTCAGACCTTCTAATCATCTCAAAAGTCAAAAAAAAACGTATTGAAAATAAAAAGTTGAATCCAGACTGCAAAATTAAATTTAAGGTTTTTGAACGTGCTATTTATTCATTGTGGGGGGTGATTTTATTTTATAAATTAAAGTTAATTTATTATAGCGATTTAAAAATTTTATTTTCCTAAGATTTACTACGAATTTTAAAAATTTTTCCCAAGTAGGGGGTAAGTCTGAAAAAATGATTTTTTTTTGAGAGATGAACCCCCAACGAAACTTAAAAATGAATTTCTTATTTTAGGGTCTTCGTAATTTTTGTTTGAAAAATTTCCCAAAAAAGGGGGATCGTTGGTAAAATTTCCAAGTCAGAATGTAAGCTTTTTAAACAAAAATCGTAAATTATAAATCCAAATGTGCGGCTATGTGGTCTAGGGTATGCCACTCGTTTTCCCGGGATCGGGGAAGGGTTTCCCGGGGGTTCGAGCCTCGCTCGGCCAAAAATGTGAGTTTTTGGGAAAAAAGGGCACTTTACTCCCCCAAATTTTTCCTCTCACCGTGATCAGGGGGTTAAAATGATAAACCAGGGGCCCCTTTTAACAGCTTTGGGGTCCCCTGGCCAAAAAAATGGTAATATCGCCTAACAGGCGCCCATGTCACGTCCTACTTTTTTTTTTTTTTTTAAAGGTTTTGGGGGGGGGGGGGGGGCTGTTGGCCAGGGATCCCTTGTAAAAGCGCTTTGGCACGTTAGTGGAAAATTGCGCAATTTTAAAAAGCTTAAAAAAGGGGTTTCAAATTTAAAGTTTTCCATAAAACATTTTGTAGTCAATATTTTAAAACGACATAAAAAAAGACCAAAAGGGTTTTGGGGGGTGTTACCCGAAAGTTTTATTCAAAATTCCCCGGGGCCAAAAAAATTTTTTGAAAAGGGGGGCGTTTCTGAAAATCAACTCTATATATAGTAACTTAATAACTTGGGCTTTTTTTTGGGCACAATATCCACTCTCCTCGAAGGCCCTTTACAAGGGGGCCCCTAGAAAACTTTAAAAGGGCTTAACATAGGACAGAAATAGGGGCCCTTAAAGGCGATTTTTACATTTTTTTTAAAAAACCGACAAAGACAATGTTAGGTACTCATTTTACATCGGGGGTACAAAAATGAAAGAATGTGAGTAAAGAGCATTTTTTTACAAGGGAAACAACTAATTTTTACCCCCCCAGGGAAACAATACCCTCCCTTTTTAAAGGGGAGTGTTTAGGTTTTTTAAAAAAAAAGGCCAATAGCCCGGGAAAAAAACCCCCAATAAAAAACCCAAAAAGGGTAAAATTTGGGCGTTTCGAAAATTTTTTTTTTACCCCTTTTTAAAAAACAAAAAAAAGGGTGAATAACACCCAAAAAAAAAAGAGGGTAATGGGGTATTTTATCTCTTCCCCCTTTTTTTTTTATCCCTTCGGGTTTTTTTTCCCAAAAAAAAGATTTTAGTATTTAAATGGAAACCCCGGGGTGACAAAAAAATTGGAAAATTTTGAAACTTAAACCCCAAAAATTTGAGTTTTGGGGGGGGGGGACGAAAAGGGGCTGGTCCCCTTTAAAACTGCTCTTTTTTTTTTTTTCACAATTTCCCCCCCAAACCCTTACTCAAGAAAAATGAGTACAAAAGGCTGGTGAAAAGGGGCCCTCTCTATTCTTTCGAAAAAAAAAACCCTAACTGCGGCCCTCATTCACCCCACCTCCATAAATTTTTCCCCCCCCCCCTGGCCCCCTTTAAGGGGGGTGCAAAAAAAGGGTTTTTCCCCAAAAGGGCCTGTCAGCAGTTTTTTTTGGGGGGGGCCCTCTGGGGGGAAAAGGGCCCAACCTCCAAATCTCCTTTTTTTTTGGGGGGGGCCCCTTTTCCCCCTTTCCCCTTGGGGGTGCCCCCTCGCCCGGGGCATTTTTTTTTTAATTTTTTTTTCAGGGCAAAAAGGGGCCCCCCCCCATTCCCAAAAAAATGGGGATCTTTTGGGGAAAAATTTTAAAATTCTTTTCCCTTTTTGTTTTCAGTTTTCGTTTTTTGGGTTGTGGGTTTCCCAAAAAAAGTATTTTTGGGGCAAAAAAAATTTAAAAAAATTTCCCCCAATAAAAAAAAGGGGTCCCAAAAAATATCTTTCCGGGGGAACATTAAAAAAAACCCCTTTTCCCCGCGCCCATGCTCTTTCCCAAACCCCTTTTGGGGTTTCCCCTTTTTTTAAAGGGAAAAAATGAAAAAAAATTTAAAAAAAAAAACGCCCGGGATGGCCAAAAAAAAATTTTAAAATCTGCCCGGGGTGAGAACTTGGGGGTTTATAACCACCAACTACCCTACTACAAAAACTACTACTTTTTCTACTACCCCAACTAAAACTACCCAAAAATACTACTAACTCCCACTACTAAACTACTCCCACTACTACTACACTACTACTACAAAACAAATACTAATTTCTACTACTACTACTAAAATACTACTTAAAAACTATTTCTACTAAACTACTACACTACTACTACTATTTTTCAAATACTACTACTAACAAAATACTAACTCCCCCCCACTTTCTACTACGACTTTCTACTACAAACTACACTTTTACACTACTAAAAAAACTACTACTACTACTAAAATAAATACTATTTTTTACTACTACGAAATTCTACTACTACAAACTACAAATACTACTACTACTACTACTCTATTCTACTACAAATACAAAAAAATACTATTTTCAACAAATACTACCCCGTATCATATTGATCAAACTTTAAACCCAAATAAAAATTATCTTTGCATTTTTTGAAAAACATTATTCAAAATTCCTGTTTGCAAAATTATGTTTAAAATTTCATATAAACTTAATGACGGTATTTTGGGAGTCTAATAACAGGGGAAGCCCGTTTTTTCCCAATTTTTTTAAATAAAAGTCAAATTTACAAAACCCTTTAAAGGGTTTTTTTAAATTTTCAAATGTTTCCCTTTTCAAATAAATTTTAAAGATGCCGATCTGGAGAAAAAAAAGTGCTGTCCCCCCTTCTTACAATATTGTAAAAAAAAAAAAGCCCAGTTTACGAACCCTTTAAAGGTCACTATTTTCTAAATTATTTTTAAAATTTCTTAATTTTGGGAATGAGGGCATTCTTGGATTAATAAATATGCTTCCCCTTTTTTTAACACAAAAAAATGTCAATTTACGACCGGGTTGTTTTAAATTTCGGCCAAGGGCCCGGCGGGCCCAAACGCCCCTGAAAATTTTTTTTTTAAAATTTTTAAAGACTGAAATAAAATTTTTTAAATCTAACAGGTTTCACTGTTTTAAAAAATTTAAAAATTTTTTAATTTATTTTTTCCAATTAACAAAATATCATATTTCGTAATATTTCAAAAACATTTTAAATTTAAATTTAAAGGTTTAATGAAAAGAAAAAAAGGGAAAAAAGAAAGGAAGAAGAAGAAAAAAGAAGAAGAAAAAGAAGAAGAAAAGAAGAAGAAAAAGAAGAAAAAGAAGAAGTAGAAATAGTAAGAATTTGTAGTATATACTACCCAATTTACTACTATTTACTACTACTACAAACTACTACAAAACTACTACTACTACTACTGCTAGTAGTAGTATAGTTTTAAGTAGTAGTATTTAGTAGTAGTAGAAAGTAGTAGTAGTAGGTAGTATAGAAGTGTAAAATAGAATAGAGTAGTAGTAAAGTATTTGGGAGTAGTATATAGTAGTAGTAGTAGTAGTAGTATTTAAATTTTAGTAAGTGATTGTAGTTTAAAGCAGAAACAAGGGGAGGAGGAAAACAGAGGGGGGGAGGGGGAGGAGGGGGAGGAGGATGAGGATGGGGTTTGAAAAAAAAAAGAGGAGGAAAAAGGGGAAAAATAAAAGAGTGAAAAAGGGAGGAGAGGAAAAAGGAGAAATAATAATAATGTAGAAGAAGATTTTATGTTTTATGTATTTCTTTTTAATAAAAAAATAAACATGTTTGATAGTTTTGGAAGAATGTTTTCCAAACTATATTTTAAATAGAATTTTAAAAATTCAAACCCTTTTCCCCTTTTCCCAAACTTAGAGCAAAATCGTCACATTTTTTTAAAACACACAAAAAACATTTTGTCTTATTCAAAAACCTTTTTTTCTGCATCAAAAACCCTTTAAAAGAATGATTTTTTTTGATTAAAAAGAACATAAAATTGTTTTATAAAAAATCTTTTTTTTTAAAGTTAAAAAATTTAAATTTTTCCCCTGCTGGGAAAAGCCTGCCATTTTAAAGAAAAAAACCGAAAATGATCGGTAAGAAAAATTAAAAAACATTGATAAAATTTAAATAATGTTGTTATCTTATTTAATTTTTTTGGGTTGTGCCCATAAACCCGACCCCGACCAGGTTTATATATAAGCGGGGGCCAAAAGATCTTTTTTGGGAGACGTTTCCCCAAAACAAAAAAAAAAAAAATTTCGGATAAACTTTCCATTTCATGTCTTTGTTTTTTGGGTTTTTTTTTTGGCCATCCGCTTTTATGATTAATGCCCCACTGAACTGTTTTAAACCCCGACAAATAAACGTACGGAACACACTTTTTTTGTGTGTTGGTCCGTTATGTTTTCCGGATGGCAATGTTTATGGGGCTTTTTACCAACGCATCCTATCTAAACCCCCAAGTAGGGCGGGTTTTCCCAAAGCCCCTAATCGCCCGCAAATTTTTAAATTCTCAATTGTCTTCGGGATTTTTTCTATTTAATTCAAACCCTTTTGTTTTTTGGGTAAAATGTATCTGTTCGTTAATACGTATTTGAAAAAATAAAAAAACTAATAAAAAAAAAAATCCCTTCGATTATCAGTATTTTTTTGGGGTTAAAAAAAAGTAAGATAAAAAAAAAACTGGTACTTTTGGCACCCAAAAATTGGGTAGTAGCCTAACTTTCTTATTTTTGGGGGGGAAAGGGCGGGAATACATTTTTATACACTGTCCCCATTTTTTTTAAACCTTTTGAGAAACATTGCTGCTTTTCAAATTGGAATTTTTTTTTTTATTTTTTTTGGTTTTTTTAAAATTTTTTTTTTCCCTAAAAAGAAAAAACTTGAAAAAGATAAATTTTTTCTTAGTTTTTAAAAAAAACATATTTTTGGGAAATTTTTTGTGGCAAAGTGAAAAAAAAAGGGACTGCTTGGCACACCCCTCAAAGTCCCCAAAACGTTAACAAAAGATCGGAAAGTTGAGAACGAGAAATTTTAAACAATTATTTCACACTTTGGTTATTTCTAACGAAAAACAAATTAACTCTTTTTTTTCTGTCCCTATCTCTAGCTCTCTTTCCACCCGCATAAATTGCCGAAATTTGACTTCCGGGGGGGCCCTAGCCCTCCATGCCGTTGAATGAAATAACGCCCTTTTTAAAAAGGAAAATTTGGGAAAAGTTTTGTTTAAAAAACCCATGGGGAAAATTTCCCAGATTATAGCTTTTATATTTGAAAAGCTTAAATTTGAAAATTCAAGATTGGGGAAAAAAAAAGAAATTTGGGATTTTTTAATAAATTTTCTTTACCTTACCTAATTATTTTTTTGAAATTTTAAGTAAAAAAAATCATAAAAAAAAAAAAGGGAAAACAATAGAACACAAGAAATTTTTTAAAAAATTGGAGCCCTTCCCCCCAGCACCTACACACACACCCACACACACACCCCACACACACAAAAAAACCCACACACAAATATATATATATATAAAATATATTTATTTTATATATATAATTATATTTTCCTTTTCTTTAAAAAATATGATTGTGGAGTACATTGTGCTTTTTTTGAGTCAATAAAAAAATTGACACGGCGCACAACCTACTAAAAAGTTTTAAAAATTTAAAGAAAGTTTTTTTTTTAAACAGATGATAAAAAATTTTCCCTTGATTTCCTTTTTTTAATTTTTAAAGACAGTTTGAAATTTTCGTTGATCAAAAATATCATAAAAATCCCCCAAACCCGACGACACTTAAACTCCCAAAATCAACTAATTTGCCAAAAAAAAAGTTTTAAATTTTGCTTCGTCTATTTATGAAAATCAAGTAAAAATTTTTAACTTCTGTTTTTTTGTTGATTTAGCGGATTTCAGTCGCTTTTTTGATTTTTTTTTTTACTATTGGGGTTACTCAGGGGTTAGTCATAAGGGGTTTATTAAAGGTGCTAGGGGGGTTTGTTTTTTCCAAAAATTTTAAGAAAAGGGGGAGACATTCCGAAAGCCCCCTCCATCCCCAGTATTTTTTAAAAAATTTGAAATTTTCCCTGTTGATTTTTTTGTCAGGCTTTTAAATTTTTTTTCATTTACCCAAATATAGAAGAAATTTTTAAAAACCTCTAGAACAAACCTGCAGTCCGAGAGTTGTTTTTTTTTCTTTTTAGGGTTACCCTCGAGATTTACCCATAAGTTTATTAAAGGGGGTCGGGGTTTTTTGTTTTTCCAAAATTTTTAAGTAAAGGGGGGGGGAACCCCAAAAAGCTCCTAAAATCCCCATATTTTTTTAAATTTTGTATTTTCACCGTTAAAATATTTTGTCGGGGCATTTATTTTTTTCTTTTTTGGTCTTTATATAGAAGTATTTTAAAAACTCAAAAAACAAACCTTTTGATAAAATTTTTGAAATTTTAAAAATTTCCCCAAATTTTGACCATTGTTTTGTTTTTTGGGCCGCCTTTGGGTTTTTTTAAGTATTGAAAGGTTTTGAAAAAGCAGCCCGAGATTTTTTTTTTCTTTTAGGGTTAGCCGGGGGTTAGCCAAAAGTTTTTAAAGGGTTGCTGGGGTGGGGGGTTTTAAACCAAAAATTTGGGAAAAGGGGTAGAAAACCCCAAAAGCTCCTAAAATTCCCCAGTATTTTTTAAAATTTTGTTTTTTTCACCGTTAAACGGGCCCTCTTTAAAATGATGGAGGGGTACATTATCGAATGAAAATATTCTTTCCCCGAAAAATTTGCGGGTTTTTTACTATAATATATTTTATATAAAATATATATATATAAAAATTTTATATATATATAAAAGTGTTTGTGGGGTATGATAAAAATAAAAAAATTGTGCTGTGGGCTTTGCCATCAACACTTATTTTAAACCATAATTTTTTTTTTGTTTTTTTTTTTTATCGCTGTGAACGTTTAAAGGCCTGTAAACAAGGGGGTAAAGCGCTATAAAAATTAAATCCCCTTTTTTATTATTATTTTAAATATTATTAATATTTTTTATTAATATTATTTTTAAATTTATTTTTAATTATTTTTAAATTATTATTATTATTATAATTTTGGGAATGACAGATTTACGTTTAAATTCAGAAAAAAAAGGTTAAAAATTTAAAAACTACACTCCCTTTATTTGCTTTTTGCGCTGCTGCTACTACTACTACTACTACACTAACTACTACTACTACTACAAACTACTATTTAAAAACCCCAAAATTTAACTACAAACCCACTACCACAACTTCAAACTATTATTTACCATTACTGCTACTGCTACTTTTTCCCTTAAAAAGGGATATAAAAGATGAAAATAAAATTTTATGACGACGCCCCAAAAAAAGGAGGATAAAGTTGATGATAAGAACACTAGAGTTACAATTACCCATACCCCTACAATTTCCAAATCCCTTTACAAACGGTGGGCACCAAAATTAACCCCCCCTTAAAAAAATTGGGGCGGCTATGTGGTCTTGTGGTTTGACACTCGCTTTCGAGTAAAGACTCTTTCTCACATTCCTCCCCTACCATTGAAAAAATAAATACCTGGTTTTTAACCAGCGTTGTCTCTGTCCAAAAAAAATTTCAAAAATCCCCAAAAAGGGCTTCATGACTCTTCTTCTGTTAAGTGTTGCGTTGGCTAGGACCCCCTTTTAAAAAGCGCCTTGGGAAACGTTTAAGGGGATATTGCGCTATTAAAAGCTCAATTTTGTTTTTTTTAAAACGGGTTTTTTTCTTTTGAGTATCTTTCGGGTTTTTGGGCCATCCTATTTTTGGGAAAAAAAGGGAATCTATAAAGAGTGAAAGAAAAAAAAAGTAATTAAAAATAAACCAAAATAGATTTTTTTTTTAATAAAATGGCCAAACAATTTTGCCGATACAATCATTCCATTGATAATCTTATTGATAATCTCATTAGTACTGTAACAAAATTAGCATCATCACTCTCCTCTCTCCCCCTTCCTCTCCTCTCAATCTCCTCCCCTCTCCCCCCCAAAATCTCTCTCTCTCCTCAGCGACGTCGACCATTTTTTGCTTTGGGAAAATTTCTAAATTCTGCAAAAGACGAAAAAATAAAATCTTTTTCCCTTTTTCCTTTTCCTCTTAAACCCCCTCCTCCTCCTCCCCTCCCTCCACCTCCCCCTCCTCCTCCCCCTTTCTTTCTTCTTCTAATTTTTCTTTTTAATTTTTCTTCTTTTTCTTTTTCCTTTCTTCTTTCTTCTTCTTCTTCATTTTCCCTTCTTCTTCTTTTCTTTTCTTCTTCTTTTTTCCCCCCTTTTTCCCTTTTTTCTTCTTTTTCCCTTCTTCTTTCCTTCTTCTTCTTCTGTTTAAAAATTTTTAAATTATTATTATTATTATTTTTAATTTTATTATTTTTTATTATTATTATTATAATTTATTATTATTTTTATTATTATTATTTTTAAAAATTTTTATTATTATTAAATTATTATTTTTCAATTATTTTTATTATTTTTAAATTATTATTATTATTATTATTAATATTATTTTTAAATTAAATTTATTTTTTTATTATTATCATCATTATAAATAAATAAACATCACCCAAAATTATTATTATTATTAATATTATTATTGTTTTTTTGGTTTTTTAAATTATTATTTTTTAATCATTATTAAAAAATTATTTTATTATTATTATTTTTATTTTTTACCCACATAAACATATCATTATTACCATCTTTCAAAAGGGATAACGTTTTTTCTTGTTTGTTCTTTTTTTCTCTAAAATTTTGTTCCAAAACACACACCCCTTTTTTAAAAATTTTTAAAAAGGTTTTAACGGAATGAGATTTTGATAAAAAAAAGTTCAGTTTAAAAGTTTTTTTTTTAATTTTTAAAGATCACAAATCCACTAAATTGCTAAAATCACTTTTTTTTTGCTTTTCAAACAAACCAGACATAAATTTTAACATCTGGGACGAAAGAAAAACACCTGAAAGGTTGCGTTAAAATTTTTTAAATTAAAAAAAAACAACACTGTTAAGGGCCAGGAAATCTTTTTTAAACACCTAGAAACCTAGGAAGATTTGTAAGTAAAGAGCCCCTTTTGAAAGGGAAACTCAACTAGGGCCCCGCTTAAAACGAACCGAACCACCCGGCCCCTTTCCGGTCCAAAAAGCCATATCGCACACTCCCAAGACCACAAAACCCGCCCCAAAAAACCAAACTTCAGATTGACGAAATCATCGGGCCACCCGCCCCCCGCCACCCAATAAATACAACCGAAAAAAAAATTTAAATTTTTAGTCACACACCCCCCCCCCCTAAAAGGGAAAATAAAAGGGCAGGGGTTTCCATCATTTGGGACTTTCACGGCCCTTTGGGAAACCCGGGGAACAACAGTGGGAAAAGGAGGGTGACAACGTGTTTTAAACCCCCTCACGGGTTTTTATTCTTGGGTGATTTGGTAGCTCCAGCCACGAAACCGGGCCTTCGTAAATTTTAATGGCCTGAAAACTGCCCAAAAAAAAGGGACGTCAAAAGCCAGTTTTTTTGGTTCCACAAAAGAAAAAAAATCGTGATTTTGTTTTTCAAAAATTTCAAACCAAAAAAACCAATTTTTTTCCCCATGACACTACTAACGACAACTCACAAGGGGGTGCAAAAACCAAACTGCCGCCCTTTTTTTTGTTTTCAGAAACGGGTTTAAAGATAGTATGCGTTTTGGCTAAGAATCTCATACATTCCCAAACCGGAAGTATAACGGCCCAAAACACACAAAACTGTGTGAAACCCCAGGGAACGTTTATAGTCGGGTTAATACATTTTCAGTGAGCATTACTCAAAAACGCGGATGGCAAAAAAAAAAAAAAAAAAAAAATAAAAAAAAAAAAAAACAATTACAAAACCTGTGGCCGTCACCTTCGAACAAATCTATTACATAACGATGGCAAACGCTAGAACAAAAGTTACTAGACGGGACCCCCAAATTTAAATGTGCCCAAACCGTTTGATAACTTTAAAAATTATTTGGGGAAAAAAAGTAGGAAATAGAAAAAAAACGGGCACAATTTAATACCCCAAAAAAATGGATTTCCCTGGGGTTAAATTTAAAATAGGATTCCCAATAGTCGTAACGTAAATCCTTCCTAATGACGCATAGTAACTTAGAAAACACTGCTCAAACTATCGGAAAAATGGGGGGCCCCCCATGAAATATTTTCCCCCGGCTAGCTTAAAATCCCCTTAAAAGGGGAAAAAAAAAAAACAAAAATTTTAAATAAATTTTTTGACTTTTACCCCTTCCTAAATGAGAAGGAAAAATAAAAACGAAGAAATTTCTAGCCAAAAAAGAAGAAAAAAAAGAAAATTATTTTCTTTGTTTAAACCAAGATCCGCCGTTGCCTGGGGGGCGGGGACACCCCAACTACAAAAACCTATTTTTGGTAAAAAAAATCATTTATTATTTTATTATTATTATTAATTTTTAAATTATTTTTATTATTATTTTTATTATTTTTTTTATTATTTACTACTACTTTTTATTATTTTTTTAAATTTATTATTTTTAAATTTTTTATTATTAAAAAATTATTTTTATTATTATTTTTTATTATTATTTTTTATTATTATTATCATTTTTAATTATCATTTTTAAAAATTAAAATTTTATTATTCTTTTTAAATTATCATCATAAATAACCATAAACCTCATCATCACCCATCATCATCATAAACATCATCCCATCATCATATCATCATTATTATTAAAAGATTTTTTATTTTTAAATTATGATGATTTAATTTAATTATTATTTTTTATTAATTATTATTATTACTATTATTTTTAAATTATTATTTTTAAATTATTGTCATCATCTCATCATAAACATCACCCATCATCATCATCATCATAAACATCATCATTATCCTTATCACATCATCCTTATCCTAAACCCCAAACATCATCATCATTATAAACCATCTCATCATCATAAACCCATCACCATCATCACCCATCATAACCCATCATCATAAATAATTTTTTTTAAAAAAAATTAAATCACCACCCCCAAATCAACAACAAAAAACAAAAAAAACATAAACCCAAACAGCACCCAAAAACGAAAAAAATTTAACCCAAAAAATTACTTCATATAAAACCATTTTAATTTCTTTTATTTCCTTTAAATTTTTTGTTTTTTCGCCTTTTTTTTTTGTTTAATAAACCTCGAAAACCTTTTTTTGTATTTCATCGTGAGAAAAACAAAAACGTAGGGGGTTTTTAAAAAAAAAAATTTTAAAAATTTTAAAAAAAAAATTTTTTATTAACCTAAAAAAACAAAAAATACAACCAAAAATGAAAATTAAATTTGGGAAATTGAAAGGGCTCCTGCAAAAAAAACGTTGCGGATTGTTCTTTTATGATTTTTAAAAGGGTTTGGATTGTCATGATTGTTTAAGGCATGTTTGCTTTTTTATTTTCCCACATTTTTTTTGAATTCAGTTTTTTTTTTCATAATTGTTTTTAAAAATTATTATGTGTTTGGGTCGTTTGTAAAATTATTGTGTTTTTTTTCAGAAACAAACATGTTTTTTTGTAATGCCGTGGCGCAATTCTTTGTAAAAAAACAAAAAAATTTGAAACGTTTTGGTTAGGGGGAAAGAGAGAGAGAGGGGTGGGAACAGGGATGCTAAAGAGAAAGAGAGAGAGAGAGAGAGAGGAGGGAAAGAGAGAGAGAGAGAAAAAAAGAGAAGACAGAAGAAAGAAAAAGAGGGAAAAAAGAAGTGAAGGGAGGGGGGTTGGAGAAATAAAGAGACGAAAAGAAGGGAGGGAAAAGACAGAAGAGTGAAAAGGGAGAGGGATTAAAAAGGGACATTGAGAGTTTCTATATAAATATAAATATAAAATTATATATATAATATTATATATAAGAAGAGAAAAGAGAGAGAGAGAGAGAGGGAGAGAGGAGATGGGGGTGTGTGGTGTGTGTGAGAGAGAGAAGAGAGAGAGAGAGAGAGAGAGAGAGAGAGAGAAGAGAGAAGAAACGGAAGAGAAAAAAAGAGGCAAGAAAATGGTTACAGAAAGTCAGAGAAAGGGGGAATAAGATATTTTAAATATAAATATTTATATATAATATATATATATATATATTATATATAAAAAATTTTAAAAAAAATTTATATAGAGAGGAGAGAGAGAGAGAGAGGAGGAGTGGGGTGTGTGTGAGAGAGAGAGACAGAGAGAAGAAACGGAAGAAAAAGAGAGGCAAAAAGGATACAGAAAGTCAAGAAGAGGGAAAAAAAAGAAAAGAGAGAAAAGAGAGAGAGAGAGAGAGAGAGAGAGAGAGAGAAAGAAAAAAAGAGAGAGAGAGAGAGAGAGAGAGAAAAGAACGAGAAGGGTTGAGAGATACAAGAGATAGCCCGGCCCCCCCGGTGGGGGGGGGGGAGGGGGGGGGGGGGGGGGTTGGGGGGGGGGGGGGGGGGGGGGGGGGGCGGGGGGGGGGGGGGGGGGGGGGGGGGGGGGGGGGGGGGGGGGGGGGGGGGGGGGGGGGGGGGGGGGGCGAGAAGAGAAAAAAAGGCGGCGATGAAGTGCGAGGGCGGTTTATGCCCCTTTTAAAAATGGGATAACAATCAACCCTTGTTTAAAAAATTAAAAATCACCCCCATTACCCGTTTTGTCCCCTGGATCCCTTTTTCCCAGCTTTCAAACAACCTAAATCTCCCCCCCAAAAAAATTTTTTAAAGGGTTTTAACTTTTAAAAAAACCGATAAAGATAAACAACCCCTACCCTTAAAAATTTGTTTTCCCAATTTTTACGGCTGAAAATTTTTTCATGGTCCTTTGGACACTTGGCCCCCGTGGGGGGAAATGATGATGTGGGGTATTATAGTTTGACCAAACTCTTTTTGGGAATCAAAATTTAAAGTTTTTAGGTTTAATTACCCATTTTTTTCCCTTTTTAAATTTCCTTTTTGGGAATTTAAACCCCAAATAAAATTTTGCCTGATACCAAAAGGAAAAAACAAACCCTTTTCAACCCAAATTAGAAAAAACCCCAAAAACAATTTTTCTATTAAAATAGACCTGCCTACTTCTATGAAAAAATCGTAGAATTACGATATTTTGGGTTCAATTTCAGAACTTCATAAAAAATTGAGCTTTATAAGACAATACCACAAAAGGGGGCTCAAAGGGGCTTTCCCAAGGGGGTTCCCTGCCCAAAACACAACTTTTAAAACATTTAGGACAAGACATGACGCCTGTTGGGGCATTTTTAAAAAAGTTTCGGACGAGACAACGCTTTAATGGCCCAGGTACTAATTTAACCCCCTGAGTACGGTGAGAGAATGTGAGAAATTTACCTTTTTTCCAAAGGGAACTCAACTATGCCCAGCAAAGCCCGAACCCAGGCCCTTTCCGGGACCGAAAGGGGAGGTAGACCACATACCCGCAGAATTTCAAAATAAACTCTAATTCAAAAAAAACTTATTTAAAATAAAGTTTGATGTCAGACCACACAATTTTTAAAGGGTTTTGAAATGCCCCATGTATTGAACCCTTTTGATGGGAAATTGTTGAATTTTTTAAAGTTAACTAAGCGACTACTCACAGGGAAAAATTTGAAGGGGAAAAAAGAAAAAGGGGGACAAAGAAAAACAAAAATTTTGAAAACGTTTAAAAACTGGGGGAACAAAGAAAGAGCGGTAATTTTAGTTTTTTTTTTTTTATCTGGTCAAGTGGGGGAATGGGGAAACCCTGAACACCGATTCTGAAAGGGAAAACTGTGGGTTTTTATTCCTTTCCCGTTTTTTTGAAAAGGGGAAAAACCCAAACGTTCATTTTATCTGTTTTTGTAATTAAATTGAAGCTTACATTCAATTTCACATTATTATTTATTTCTTCGAGCTTCGAGCAGCAACATTTACACGAAGTAGAAGAAGAAGAAGAAGAAGAAGAAGAAGAAGAAGAAGAAGAAGAAGAAGAAGAAGAAGAAGGGAAAAAGAAGAAGAAGGGAAAAAAGAAGAAGAAAAAAGAAAAAAGAAGAAGAAGAAGAAGAAGAGAAAAAAAGAAGAAGAAGAAGAAGAAAAGAAAGAAGAAGAAGAAGAAAAGAAGAAGAAGAAGAAGAAAAGAAGAAGGGAAAAAAAAAGAAAAAAGAAGAAGAAGAAAAAAAAAAGAAGAAAAGAAGAAAAAGAAGAAGAATAAAAGAAGAAGGGAAAAGAAGAAGAAAGAAGAAGAAAAGAAGAAGAAAAAAGAAGATAAAAAAAGAAGAAAAGAAGAAAAAGAAGAAAAAATAATAAGAAGAAGAAGAAGGGAAAAAGAAAAAAGAAAGGGAAAAAAGAAGAAGGGCGAAAAGAAGAAGAAAAAAAAGAAAAAAAAGAAGAAGAAGAAAAAAAGAAGAAAAAGAAGAAAAGAAGAAGAAGAAGGGAAAAAGAAGAAGAAGAAAAGAAAGAAAGAAGAAGAATAAGAAATAAGAAGAAGAAAAAAGAAGAAGAAGAAGAAAAGAAGAAGAAGAAGAAGAAGAAGAAGAAAAAGAAAAAAGAAGAAGAAGAAAAGAAGAAGAAGAAGAAGGGAAGGGAAAAAGAAGAAAAAAGAAAAGAGAAGAAAAGAAGAAAGAAGAAAAGAAGAAGAAGAAGAAAAAAATAAGGGAAAAGAAGAAGAAGAAGAAGAAGGGAAAAAGAAGAAGAAAAGAAAAGAAGAAGAAGAAGAAGAAGAAGAAAAAAAGAAGAAGAAGAAGGGAAAAAAGAAGAAGAAGAAAAAAAGAAGAAGAATGAAGAAAAAGAAGAAAAGAAGAAGAAAAAGGGAAAAAAAAGAAAAAAGAAGAAGAAAAGAAAAGAAGAAAAAAGAAGAAAGAAGAAAAGAAGAAAAGAAGAAGAAAAGGGAAAAAGAAAAGAAAAGAAGGAAGAAAAGAATAAGAAAAGAAGAAGAAGAAAAAGAAAAGAAAAAGAAGAAGAAGAAGAAAAAAGAAGAAGAAGAAAAAGAAGAAGAAAAGGGAAAAAAGAAAAAGAAGAAAAAAAGAAGAAAAAGAAGAAGAAGAAGAAGAAAAGAAGAAGAAGAAGAAAAGAAGAAGAAGAAGAAGAAGAAGAAAAGAAGAAGAAGAAGAAGAAGAATAAGAAAAAAAAGAAGAAGAAGAAGAAGAAGGGAAAAAGAAAAGAAGAAGAAGAAGAAAGAAGAAAAGAAAAGAAGGGAAAAAGAAGAAAAAGAAAAGAAAAGAAAAGAAGAAAAAGAAGAAGGGAAAAAGAAGAAAATAGCGACTACTATTTTTATTTCCTAAAATCTTTCTAAAATTTAGATTTTTAAAATCGGCAAAGGGCCCTTTTTGATTAAAATAAGATCGAATGTATGAAATTAAATATGTGATTCACTATTGGAATTTTAAACCCCACCGAAACCAACGTTTAAAATATAAAATGAATGCCTTGGGCAAGGGGGTTTACCAAAATTGGGCCCTCCGGGAATATAACCCAACCAACACACAAACTCTGGTAAACCCTGAACTTTTATAGTCCGGTTAAAACGTTTAGTAAACAACCCCCACCAAAACCGGGTGGCAAAAAAAAAAACAAAGGCCTGAGGGCTTCCCCTCCCGCATACTATCTATAGCCAGACACTAAAAAAGTAGCCATCGTAAAGTTTTAGCCTACACTGACCGAAAACGACGACAAAAAGGGCCCGTCCTTTTTTCCACAAAAAAAAAAAACAAATTTGTGAGTTTTTATCAATAGTTCAAACCAATGAAATAACTTGTTTCCCCTTTACCTACTAACGACAACTCCTAGAAAGCAAAAACAAACCTAAAAAATGACGTCAAACTGCCCCGTCCCCAGAGGGTTCTCCTGTCAGGCCAAAATTATGTTTAAAAGCGGCTACGCTTAAAAAAACCCCTAGGACCCGGGGCCCCCCTTTTAAAAACCTTTTTAAACCCCATTTAGTGGATATTGGGGCTAAAAATAAAGCTCAATTTTAAAAAACTTTTTTTTAACCCCCAAAAGCATAGTAACAGTACAAAAATTATTTCCCGAACTCTTAAAAACGGAAAATAACATTCATTTTTAAACCCTTACAATTATCTGGGTTTGGTGACAAATTTTTTGGTACAAGCACTCTTTTCAAAAATATTCGTAACTGCGCACCCTAGATAATCATTCACATCTTGGGGTTTTTGTTCGTAAAGGGGCCTTTCCCCCCAAAAAACACGACATCAGAGCCCGCGTTTCAAGGGCTTTTCCCGCCATCCAGGTTTACTGATTTGGGGTTTTAATATCGCTTGACCCTCCCAAATTTTAAACACAGATTTCCCCAAAAAATAAATTTTTGCGCACTTTTTTTATTTAATTTTTTTCTCTGGAATACCACTAATTGTAAAACGCATTGGAAGGGTGAACTCACAAATGAGCGGAAAAAAAGGATTTATTTTATTATTATTATTTTATTATTATTATTTTTAATTTTAATTTTTATTATTAATTATTATTTTAAATTTTTATTTTTTATTATTATTATTAAATTTTCATAAATTATATTATCAATTTAATTTTTAAAATTTTTATTATTATTATTATTATTTTTAAATTTTTTTTTTATTAATTTTATATTATTATTAAACTATCATTAAAATTATTATAAATTTATTATTATTATTAAAAATTTTTATTATTATTATTGTTAATTTTTATTATGACTTTTGTAAAGTAAACCCGCACGATAGAAAAAAGTTTTCCTTTTTTTTCTTTTTAAAAAAACCGCTATTAATAATTTTCTTTTTTCTTTAACATGTTGTTTTTTTTTTGTTTTTTTTCCCTTTCCTTTTTGGGTTTTTTTTTGTGGTTTTAAAACTGTTTTTTATTTTTTTTAAAGAGAAAAAACCAAAAAATTCAATTTAAAGGGTTTATGTTTTTTTGGGCCTTCAAAAGAAATTTTTTTTGTTGTTGTTGTTGTTGTTTGTTGTTGTTGTTGATGTTTTTTTCTCTTCTTTTTTTCTTTTTTCCTTTTTCTTTTTTCTTTTCTTCTTCTTTTTTCTCTCTTCCCTCCTCCCCCCTCTTCCCGCCCTCCACCCTTTTCCCTTTTAAAATTTTTCATCACTTCTTCCCTTTTTTCTTCTTCTTTTACTACTACTACTACTACTACTACTACTACTACTACACTACTACTACTACAAATACACTTTCAAAAACTTTCAACCACTACTACTATCAAAAACCCACTCCCACTACTAAAAACACTACACAAAATACTAACTATAAAAACTACTACTACTACTACACTAATACTACTACTTAAATACTACTACTACAAAAAACTACTACTACAACCCACTACTACTATTACTACTAAATACAAATTCTTCTACTACTAAATACCACACTCCCACTACTACTACTTTCTACTTTCTACTACACTACACTACTAAATACTACAAATTTCAAAAACTACACTTTACTACTACTACTACTACAAAACAACAAAAACAACTTTTCTACTACTACTAAAGATAATTTAAAACCCCGCCCCCTTTCGTTCGGCCAATGATTCCACCAAAAATAAATTTTTTGGGCCCCGAATTTGGGGAAAAAAGCGGAAAGAGATCCTTTTTTTTCATTTCGGACCCTCTATTTCGAAAAGCCTTTTTCCGCAACCCTTTTGTGAAAAAAATCTTTGTCTTTTTTAAACGTTCGCTTTTAAAAAAAATCGTCTCGTTTTAGTAGATGGAAAGAGAACAAGATAGGGTTTTTTTGGGGTTTTGTGGGGGTGTTTGTGTGTGTTTTGTGTTGGGGTTGTGTGTTTAAAATTATTTTGTTTCAGCCGAAGAAAATTTTTAAATTTTAACGCTTAGAGTCTGGTGTCCCCGGAGTTTTTAACCAAAATAAATTTTTAGCATTAATTTTTTATTACTAAATTTCTTTACTACTACTACTACTACTACTTTCACAAATACTACTACTACTACCAAATACTACTACTACACTACTGTACTACTACTACTACTACTACAAAACTAATACCTTTCAATACTACCCACCCCAGCCAGACTTGGAAAATACAATCGAAAACATTTTTTCCCCTCCGGTATCATTTTTGTACCAACTTCTACTAACTATCTGCTGGGGGATTCCCTTTTCGATAAAAAAAACAGCCCCCAGTGTTCCCTACGGCCCTAACGCACGCAAAGGGTTAGTTTGATTTCCCAAAATAAAAACCCCCCTTTTTTTTCCGTCACTTTGTAGGTCTGGAATTTACTCAGAAAAGGTGACCACGACCGTTTATAATTTATAAAGGGGGGAAAGGGGGGCCCATGACACATTCTACGGAAATGTGGCAGCCAAAAGTGCTTCTTTTAAAAATTTCACAACCACGTCCAAAGTGCTTCCTTATGTAATAAAAACCATCAACTTTGCATTTTTTATTTTTTAAAATTTTTACCACTGTCCACAATAAGGGTTTATATGTCGTGAAAGTCACCTTTTCTCGTAATGACGCAAAGAGCTTTAAAAAACTGGTTCCCTTTTTTGATTAAAATGTTTTTTTAAAAAAAATCAAGAAATCTTAAAAAAACCTTTTAAAGATGATGTGGAATTCCAATAACTCAGTTGGTTTAAAACACATCGCCTTTACACGCAAAAAGGGGGCCAAAAACAATCCCGAGGGCTTCGAGATTTTTTAAAGAAACCCCCCCCCCCCTCCCCTGTCCACCCAGCAAATGATTGGGGGAGCGGGTCCCGTTAGATCTTCGGAAAGTACTTTGCGATTAGAAAACCCCACGCCCATCCAACGGGTAAAAAAAGAATTGGGTATTAAACCGTTTCAAAAGCTATATAAATCGGAAAAACCCGGCTCAAAAGGGCCTAATGCTCTGAAGGCCCACTTTTAATAATGATGATAATAATAAATAAAAAAAAAAATAATAATAAAAATAATAAAATAATAAAAAATAATAATAAAAATAATAATAATAAAAATAATAATAACAACAAAAATTTCATTAACGCCCAGACAACAGCATAAAAAAAAAAAAACCCCCCCAAAAACAACAAAAAAATACTTTTTTTTTTTTAGCCCCCGTAAAATAGGGAAAGGGAATGTATATTGTCGTTGTTTTTTTTAAAAAACAGTCTAAGAAAAAGTTTTAAAAAAATAGCACATACTGTGTTTTTTAATCAAACGAAAAGTAAAAAGATTTGTTCGTTGATACGTCATTTTACCTTTGTTATTGTTTTTTGCCACCGTGTTTATGAGTAAAGCTCCCCTTAACATATTAACTTGACAAAAAAAGTTCATGGTACCCCCCCTTTTTTTGTGTTGGTTCTTTTAAAACTTTCCCGGGTGGCCCAAAGTTTTTGAGCTTCTTAGCCCAAACGCATAAATATCTATAAAAGGTAAACAAGCCCGCAATGATACATTTTTCGATTCAAAATTAAAAAAATCATGTCAAATTCAAAAGTTTTTTCCCAAAAACAAATCGTGATTTTTTACTACGGCCAAAAACCCAACAAAACTAATTCTTTTTAAAAACATAAAACAAATAAAAAAAACAAAGAAAAAAAAAAAAAAAACAAAAAGAAAAAAAACGAAGAGAAGAAAAAAAGAAGACAAAAAAATAATAATAATAATAATAAAAGTAAACAAAAAAACAAATAAAAAAAAAAAGAGAAAAAACCCCCCCTCAAAAAAAAAAATTTAAAAATAAAAAACAACAACTAAAAACCCCAAAAAAAAAAAGAAAAAAAAAAAACCCCCAAAAAAAAAACCCCACAAAAAACTCCCTAACCTCCTCCCATACTAAAAGATAAAAAAAAAACAAAACAGAAAAAAAACATAAAACAAAAGAAAAAAAACAAAAAAACAACAAAAAACAAAAACAAACAAAAAAAAAAATTTTGAAAGGGGGCCAAAAAAAATTGAACCCGAGTAATTTCCTGACAAATTAAAAATTTCGACCAAATGCTAACGAACGTTTTTGGGGGACACAAACGTTTTAATTTTTTTTTTTTCTTTTTGGTTTGTTTTTTTTTTGTTTTTTACTTCGATCTCAATGGTAATCATCAATTCTCCCCCACTAAAACCCAATTTTAGTAACTACAAATTAAAAAAAAAACCGTTGAATTAAACGGGGAATCGGGGTTTGGTACAACTTACTGGGTTTTAAAACCCAAAAAAGTTACCCCCCTTGTTTAACGCCTTTTTCTATCCTGGGTTTAACCTTAAAACTTTTTCTTTAAAAAAAATGGTAATGGATAAAATGTTTAGGCTTTGTAAAAAAAAAAAAAAAAAAAAAAAAAAAAAAAAAAAAAACACCCAAAAAAATTGAGCCTTTTTTTATAGCGGAAAAATCCATTAAACGTGCTCAAAAAGCTTAAAAAGTGTCCTGACCCAAAAGCAAAAACTTTAAAGTGTAGAACGAACATGAAAGCCTGTTAGGGATATTTAAAAATTTTTTTTTTAGACGGGGACAAAAGCTGTTAACAGCCATGTACTTTTTAAATTTTTCCCTCCAGTAAAGGTTTAAGAATGGGAGTAAAGAGCCTTTTCCCCAAAGGGGAAAGGGTTGAAAAAATCCAGGTGCAGCCGTAGGCAAACGCCCCAAAGTGGAAACTAAGGCTGGTGCCCGGGATCAAGGCCACACAACTCGACGGGGGGTCGGAAAATATTTTCCTTTCGGGTACAAAAAAGACCATTTCCGCTGACCCCGTTTCCCCCACATTCTTTTTCCCCCCCCCCCCCCCCCCCCCCCCCATTTTTCCCACACATTTTTCCCCTTTCCCGACAAGATTTTATTCCCTTCATTTCCCCTAGACCAAAAAATTAAAAAAAATAAAAAAACAACCTTCTAGCATTTCTTTTCCCCACTTTTTTTTTTAAAAGCTTTTTAACACAATACATTTATAAGTAGGGTTTTCAATTTATAAGAGCATTAAAATTTAATTTGAGACCAAATTCGACCTTCAAAAACAATAGTGAAAGAGGGAAGGGTTTTTCCTTTTAAAAAAAAATCACGTTCTCTATACATTTCGTCCCTCTTCAACACTTTTGAATTTGACAATCAGTTCACACTGTTTTATCTGCTTGTGGGAAAAAAAATTGCGGGGTTTTATTAAAAAGAAAATAGGGGGCCCCCAATTTTTTTGAAAAGAAAAAAATTTTAAAATCAAGACTTTAGACCCCCTTCAAAAAATTTTTTTTTCATATTTTTTGCAAGATTTTTACTAACCCCCCCTTTTTCTCCCCTTTTGGGCAACAATGTGAAATTTCCCCTTGAAAACAGAAAGGGTTTTTTTAAAAATTTATTTTTCTTTTAAAACTTCATGAAATGCCTATTCGATTTTAAAAATATATAT
The DNA here is from genome assembly GCF_034508935.2 of Berghia stephanieae. Classification (NCBI taxonomy): domain Eukaryota; kingdom Metazoa; phylum Mollusca; class Gastropoda; order Nudibranchia; family Aeolidiidae; genus Berghia; species Berghia stephanieae. The sequence goes on from NW_027622479.1 coordinate 22,132, forward strand.
AAATATAAATATATATATATATATAAATTATATATATAAAAATTTTATATTCCCCTTTTAATATATTTTAAAATTTTAATTTTAGATAAAATAAAATACAATAAAAATTCCATATATAAAATATATATATATAAATAAAATATATACTTTCTAATAAATACATATATATATAAAATATATTAAAATATATATATATATAAAATATATATATATATAAAGAAAAATAATATATATTTTAGAGAGAAGAGGAGAGAGAGGGAGGGGAGAAGAGAGAGAGAGAAATCTTTCCCCACATTTTTATGAAATTGTTTTACGGTTTTTAAAGATGAAATCGTGCACAAAACTTGCGCAATGATTTTTTAAACAATAAGCAAAGACAAGAATTTCCCTTCCCTTTAATTTCCCCGCGGCATTCCTTTTAAAACCCCAACCTCCCCTTTTTTTTTCATCCGCTCGCGTTTTTTTGGTAAATTTAAGGGGGCCCGGGGCCCCCCATTCAATGATGATCTTATAATTAGCCCAAATGCGAATTGGGTAATGAATTTTTTAAAACCAATACACTGAACCACAAAATCTTTTATTTACGACAACAAAACCGCCAATTTGACTCGTCCCTTTATTCTCTGCAAAATACGAATACTCAAAACTTGAAGGCCAAACAATGAAAAGGTTTTTTCTTTTTAAAAAAAAAAAAAAATGGTTTTTTGTTTGATTTGGGGGAAAAATTATTGAAATTTTTAACCCGTTTTAATTTGTTAAAAAAGGGAAATTTTTTATGTTAAAGAAATTGAAAATTGCAATTGCCCAAAAATAAAAAAATATATTTTTGGGTTTTGATTTTTATCTTTTTCAATAAAACGGGAAAAAACGTGTTTTTTAAAGAAATTTAAGGCCTTTTTTTTGTAAATATTACATTGGCTGTAAACCGTAAAATTGGGATACGTATAAATTTTAAAAATAACCGGGGGGAAACTATTCATTGTGGGGTACAAACAAAAAAGTATATGAGTTTAAAAAAGAGTGTCACGCTAGTATACCCAAAAAATTTTGTCCCTGTGTTCCGCCACCCAAAGGGAATTTCCAAAAAAATTCCCAAAAGTTAAAACTTGTGATAATTAGAGAAATACAAACCAAATTTTACTTGGGGTTTTGCGAAAATAAATCCCTTTTAAAACTTGTCTAAGGAGCCAAAAGTCCCATCCCTTTTTTTTTCCCTAGCGTTAATGAACGCAGCAAAAGAATTTTTTAACCTTTTTTTATAAGGAAATTTTGTCTGCCGGGATAGAACTTTCCGCCCGAAACAAAAAAACCCGCTACCCAAACACTACCCGGGGGGGGGGAAATAAGAGTTTGGGGGAAAAAAAACCCTTTACTCCCCCTGGGTTAGATACGGTCCCTTTTTGTTTTGAAGTGTGTGCTCTACAAAATGAGCAACAGGAATCCATGGGGTTTCATAACTTGAGATTATATGATGAGTTTTTATTTCCAAATTTTTCATTTATTTTCCCCAAAAAATTCACACCCAACTTACACAAAAATTTGATTTTTTATCACTCAAACAAAACAGCAGTAAACTTTTTGGTCATAATAAACCCGGGGCCCAACTTCCACAAAAAATTCTCTACAACACATTGTTCATTTTTCTTTAAATTTTAGTACAAAAAAAACTTTGAATTTAAAAAAAATGTTGGTTGTAAAACGTAACAATTGTGGGCGAATTTCCTATAGGGTAAGGGGAAAAGGGGTAAAAACGCGGCTAAGTGGGCTTTTTTTTTATGCCACTTCCCCTTTTGAAAGGAAAGTCCCGGGTTTTGAGCCCCTCCGGGTCCCACGCATAGTTGAACCTTGGGAAAAGGGTCTTTAAAATTTACATTCTCTCCCCCGTACTAAGGTGTAAAATAGTACCTGGGTGTTTAAAAGCGTTGTCCCTTTTTCCAAAAAAATTTAAAAATCGCCTAACAGGGGGCCCCGCCTCGTCTACATGTTAAATTTTTTTTGACCAGGGGCCCCCTTTTTGTAAAAGCGCTTTGAGCACATTTAGTGGGTATTGGGGCTTTTTAAAGCTCAAAGTTATTTTTTTTTAAAAAAAAAAGAAAAAGAAATTAGTAAAAATGACATTTAAGCGATTTATTGACTTTGGGGCTCCTTTTTAAAAAAAAGGGCTTTTAGCACACTTAAATTTGGGTCTTGTCCTAGTTCCCAGTAGTCCTTCAGGGGCCATCCCAAATCCATGGAATTTATTCCTAAATTTTAAACGTCCCAAAAGGACCCAAAAATTGCTTTCTAAACCCTTTTTAAAAAGGAACGCTAGTCCATCGCAAGTACTAACGCCCGATACCCAGTATAACAGGGCCCAATTTCCTTGTGCGGGTTTTTGCGGTCTAGTGGTATGACACTTTGGGGTTCGGGAAAAGGGAGGTCCGGGGCCCAGCCCGCTCGGCGCAGAAATTGAGTCCTTTTAGAAAGCCTTTACTCACAACCCCCCACCGGTTTCCCCATGGAAAAAAAGAATACCTGGCTGTTAATAAACTTTTTATCTGTCCGAAAAAAAAAGTAATAAATCGCCTAAAAAGGGGTCAAGTCCCGTTCTACCTGTTAAAAAGTTGCATTGGCCAGGAACCATTTGGAAAGCCGCTTTTTTGCACGTTAAGGTGGATATTGCGCAAAATAAAAGGGTAAAAAAAAGCTCAATTTACCCAATCATTGGGTGGGTGGACATAGGGCAATTATTGATATTGCTCTTTTAAAAAAAGTGAACTGAAGATTAAAAAAGGGCCGCAGAAAACAAGAGCGTTAAAAAAGCGGCATTTAAAAACCGGGGGTCTCCTCCTTGTTGGGTGGGTTTTTGGGAGTCCCGGCAGGCATTTTTCCCCAAATATCAGGGGTTTACAAGGTTTTCGATAACTAATATAAATACACCCACCTTTTTACTACTTACTAAAAATACTACACTTCTACTTCTACAACTACACAAATACTAAATACACTACTACTACTACAAAATACAACTACAAATACTACTACTACCACTACTAATACTACTACTACTCACTACTAAATACTACAAATACTACAATTTCTACAAATTACAAAATACTACTAATACAACTACTTTCTACTAAAACACCAAATACTACTACTACTACTACAAAAACTACTACTACTAAAAATTACTACTAAAATTTCTACTACACAAAAACTTCCCCACTACAAATACTACAAATACTACTACAAATACTACTACTACTACTACCATACTTTCTAAAACTAAATAAAATACTAAATACTACTACAACTACAAATACTACTACTACAAATACACTTCCACTACTTTCAAGGCTACACAACTATAAAATAATACTACTACTACTAAAACAACTACTACTACTACTACTACAAATACTACACTAAATAACTACCCCCAAAAATACTACTACAAAATTGCACTTCCCATATTTTGGTTTTGTGTCGTTTTTTTGTCCAGGGAACACGGGAAAAGGGGCGACCCGAACCGATTTTGGGGCTACGCACAAAAGGGGGGGGTTTCAATACAAATTTGGGCAAACGGGCCCCTTTTAAAAAAAAAGTTAAATTTACATTGGGTAAACAAAGTCTGTCAGCTTCTTTATATATAAATATTAAAAATATATATATAATATAAAATAAAAGTGTTTTTGGGGTGTGAGGGAACATAAAATTTAAGCATATACCCTATAAAAAATATAAATATATAATATCTATACAAAACAAACACACACACATACACACACCACACACACCCATATATTAAAAATAAATATATTTTAAAATTTTATTTAATTTTTAAAAGTTTTTTTAAATTTTTCCCATTTTAAAAAAATTTAATTTTGGGGGATAATGAGATCAGGGTTGTTTCAAAGGTCTTATCAAAAAACAAATTTTTTTAATTTCAGATAAGAAACATACTTTTTTAAATATTGTTTTTCAAGAAATATTTATAAATTTTATCAGAAAGAAATTTTCCCTTTCGTAATTTTAAAATGATTACATAAACCATACCGACCTTTATTTAAAATAAAATTTGAAAAATTTTTAATTCTTTCCCTAACCCCCACCCTTACCCACCCCCTACTCCCTTCTCTCTCTCTCTCTCCTCTCTCTCTTTTCCTCTCTCTCCTCTCTCTTTTTTTTTTTTTTTTTCCCTTTTTTTTCTTTTCTGCCTCTCTTCTATACTTTTTCCCTCAAAAATCAATCAATCAATCAAACAATCAATCAATCAATCAAAACAATAAACCAATCAATCCAAACAAACAATCATTTAATTTATCTACTATCAAACAAAATATCCAAACATCTATCTATCTAACTAAACTATCTATCTATCTATCTATCATCTATCCCATCTATTTATCCATCCCCTATCTATCTATTATCTATTTTTCCATCCATCCCTCCATCAAACTTCTATCATCTATCTATCTATCTATCTATCCCATCTATCTATCAAACTATCTATCTATTTTCTATCTATCTATCTAAACTTTTTATCCAACCATCCATCCAACCATGCACAATTCTTTTCCTTAACTATCTATCTATCTATCTATCATCTAAACTAACTATCTATCTATCTATCTATCTATCTATCTATATAAATATTATATATTTTAAAAAATAATATAATAATATAAAAAAATTAACTTCTATCTACTATCCAACCATCCATCCATCTATCCAAACTAACTATCCTAATTTTTATCTATCTATCAAACAATCTATCTTTCTAACTATCTATTCTATCTATAAACTATCAAACCCATCTTTTTTCTCAAAGTTCTCTCACCTCTACCTCTCTCTGTTTTTGTGTGATGGGTGTGTATAATTTTTGTAAAGTGAATCTGGGGTTTGAGTGTAAAGGGCACATGCGTGTCTTTTTTTTTACAAAACACAAAGAAACCCTTCCAAATATCAATCAAGCGAGGTACCTTTAAACTAAAACAAATTAAGGACAGAAAACTCGTCCTTCCAAAAAAACGACGATTTAAAAGACCCTTATCTTGAAAAAAAACACTCAAACCCCGGGACTTTCCAAGTAGGAAGGCGACAGAATTGGTGGGAGATTTAAAATTTTTTATACATTTTTTTTTTTTAAGAACGACCCCTCCAGATTTTTAAATTAAAAATCCCAAAATTAATTGAATCAAAACCCCCGCAAATAAACCCATACAGCCTGAGGGAAAAGAATTTCTTATATTTAAAAATTTAGTTCTTTAAAAAAAAATTGGCTATCTTTATATCATTTTTTTAATTTAAAAAATTATCCAAAAAAAAAAAACCAAAAAAACAAAAAAAACATAACAAAAAAAAAACAACAAACAAAAAAAAAAACCCCCCCCAAAACAATGACTTTCCCCCCCCTTCCAAAACCCCCCCCCGACCGAAAAAATAAACAATTTTAAAGTTTTTTTAAAAAATGAGCTCATACAAAGCTTCCTACTTAGCATTTTAAAAAAAATTTTGGGTTTTTCCCAAGGGGAAAAAAAAAAAAATTTTACTTCCCTAAAAATTTTTAAAAAACGAAATCCAAAAATCTTTTTATGTTTTTATTTTTCTAACTTTAGGAAAACCTTTTTTTTACTGTAAAAACTTTCAAAATATGTCCCAAAACCAAAATTTTTATTATTACATAAAAAAGTAAAAAAAGTTTAAAAAAAAAATAATATTTTCAATCCATATTCTTTTTCCCCGGGCCATTTAAAAAATTTTTAAATTAGTTTTTTTTTTCTCCTTCATAACCCCCTAAAAAATTTCTTTATGGAAATTTTTAATAACATTTTTAAAATTAATAAAAAACTATTCCCAAAACCCAAATTGATCTACAAATGAAAGGAAAATTTCTTTTCCCAATATCCCCTGGGGCAGCTTTCCTTTTATAATAAATCCCCTGAAAAAATAATAATCAAATTTGTGTCACGGGGTCTTGTTATTGTTTTTTTCCATCCCACGAGTAATTCTCACTAACGATTATCCAACTAAAAAAGTTCAGGTTACAAATTTTTGGTTTTGGGTCCTTAAAACTTCCGGATGTCAATTTTTAACCCCAAGGGCAATTTTAAAACAGACCTGCCAAATACTACAAAAAGTCGCAAAAACAATTTTTGTCTCCACTACAGACGAAAGGGTTGGGGACTCAACAAATCCTACTAAAAGGAAACTTTTGGCTTTGCCTAGGGGTATACACTCGTTTTCGGTTGGGGGGGGTCCGGGTTCAAGCCCCCTTTGGCGCATATTTGGGGCCCTTGGAAAGCTCTTACTCACTTTTCCCCTCTCTGAAAAAATGAGAAACTTCTTTAACACTTTTTCTCTGCCAAAAAAATTGAAATATCGTTTAAAGGGTCATGTTCCTCAAAATTTTTAATGTTGCTTTGGCCAATCCCTTGAAAGCGCTTTCAGCACTTTATATATTGCGAAACAAAAAAACTCTTTTTTTTTAAGTTTAGCTTTTTAAAACCTATTTTCGGTTTTGGGGCATTTTTGGTCATTCGAAGCGTTTGTTTATTTTTTCTTAACGGGGGGGGAATATTGGGGACAAATCCATAGGGGGGAGGGGGGAAAAATCTAAACCCAAAAAATTCCCACTTCGGGGATGAAATCAAATACAGTGGTCGCCTCCCCCGACTACTAACAGCCAGGCGGGACTCAAAAAAAAAAATCGAGGGTTTGACGTAGCCATCGTTATTTATACCTGCATGAAACCAAAAAGGGACGCGTTGCTCATTTTTGGTTTTTTGCACCTCAGTAAGTTGTCGTTATGACTCAGGGAAACAATTTTTTCATGGTTAATATTATTCAATCCATTTGTTTCTTTTGGGGCAAAGCTGGATTTTGACCATTTTTTGGTCATTCACCATAACTTTACAAGCCAGGGTTTGGGGGAGTCGCCGCTGTCCCCACTTCGGGGAAAGCCAGAACAGAACCAAAAAAAACCTACCCCTCTGTGACGAGTTGGGGGATTTTCGAGAGCTTTCCCAAATTGGGGTCAATTAAAGACTCTAGACTTCCATGCGGAAATACTCGCTACTACTAACTACTACTACTACTACTAACACTACTACTACTACTACTACAAAATACAATTTTAACCCCACCACACTACTACTACATACTACACTACACTACAAACTTACTACTACTACACTTCTTTACTCTAACTATACACTACTACTCCCTTAACAACTATCTACTACTACACTACACTTACTATATCTACTACACTACTACTAATACTACATAAATACTACTATTACTACACTACATACTACTACTACTATTTTAATTTACTACTACTAACAAACATACTACTACACTTTATACCACTACTGTTTAACACTCTATTTTTTTAAAAATCTTGAGTTTTAAACAGCGCTATCCACTAAAAGCACTTTAAGGCCCAAAGAGAACAACAACATTTAATATGAAGGGACTTGACTCTTTTTATTTTCCACGTTTTTTTTTTCCCGGTTTTGATATCCACGAAAACTTTAACATTATAAATTTTTTTTCAAATTCAAATCCTTTTTTAAAAAAAAATCAGCAAAAATAAAAGCTCGCTTCCTTTAAAAACAAAGAACATTTGAATTTTTTCATTTTTTTTTTAAGGGTCAAATTAAAATTCCTGGGAAAGTACAGCCATGATTTTGTACCAATTTTTTCTGGTTTGCAATCACTCTACTACATACACTATACTCTAACACTACTACTAAACTACTCTATACATAATATACAAATACTATTTTTTACTACCCCATACACTAAAACTACTCTACTACTCACACTACTAATACTATACTACTTACTACTACTACACTAACTACTACACTACTACTGTCTACTAATCTTTTGAAAAACTTAGTTTTATACACGCATCCACAAAATCCTTTTTTTAAGGGTTCGGAACAAAAACATTTAATTAAAACTTACCTACGTAGTAATGGTTTCCACGGTTGTTTTCCTTTTCCCGGGATTTTGTTTAGGGGCCACGGCAATCTAAAAACTCTAAAAATATTTATTTAAAAACAAAACTTTTAAAATTTCAAAACATAAAAAAATAAAATCTCGCAGTCCAAATTAAAAAAAAAGAAACTTTTAAAATTATTCTTTTTTTTACAGGCGAATTTATACGGGGAAAGTACAGCCATTTTTTGTAGCCAATTATTTTCTGGTTCGCCAAGTAAATTTTAACGCTATAAGTTTTTTTTGAAAATTCAAAAAAAATTAAATTTGTTCTCAAAGGGTGAAAAATAAATAAAAATGGAAAAAAAATGTAACTTCAATTTAAATACAAAACAAAAAATGACTTTCGGGTTTCCCCTTTATCAAAAAAGCAATAAGAAAACTACTACACACTCTACTACCACGCTACTCTACTATACACTACTACTATCTACTACTACTACTCACTATACTAATACTACTCTACTACTACTACTACTACACAACCACTACTACCACTTATACTACTACCTACTATCTCATACTACTACTACTACTCTACTAAATATACACTTACAACGTTCTTCTCTCTGCTACTGCCACAAAAATTATACAATCTTTCACCCCCTTTTTATTTATTTTCAGAAATACTAGTCTCACATTCTTTTATATTTCCTTTTATATTGCATGTACAGTTCCCCCCGCCCCCCCTCTTTTCACTAATTTAATTGCGCACCTTTTATCAATATTAAATTTTCTATTATAATTCTGCTTCCCAACAAAAAATACTATTTCCCTTTCCCTAATTGTTTTTTTTTGTTTCTAAAGGGAAACCCCAAAAACCCAAATTTTATCTATTTTCGTATATTAAATTGAAGCTCGCATTCAAATTTTCCCTTGTTTTCAATTCATTAAAACGGTTAATAGTCACCAAATCTAATACTTGATACCCCTTTAATGACCTACCTTGATATTTTACATTGAAAACGAAGACAATGGGAACGATACTTAAAGGATGGGGAAAAAACATTAAAATTTCCTTTTTTTCCAAATTTCAATTTTCCCCCCCCAAAAACCCCCCTTTCCCAAACCCAACTAAACACAAAATTTATTTTTTTTATTACTTTCCAAAAAAAAAAAAGCTTAAGTTCCTGCGATACTTAAATTTCTTTACAAAACCCGCCACAAAAACCTGTTCTTTTTTGTCTAAAAAAAAATTTATGAGTACAAGAGGAAATTTTAAAAAAAAAAATTTTGGTTTATCGTAAGGGAATTTTTGGTTTTTCCATGTTTGTAAGGGGAAAAGGGGGTTTTTTAAAACTCCAAACCCGTTTTTTTTACCCCTTTGAGATCAGGATTATTTTCCCCCAAAATTCTCATTTAGTCTATTATTTTTTTTATATTCAAACTTCCCAAGTCTAAGGGAAATTCTTTGGGGCATTTAAAGCTAATAATAAAATTTAATTTTCAATTATCTCAACTTTTTCTTTCCTTTAAATTTAATTTCATTTTTAGGGTTTAATTCTCCCGAATTCATTTTTGTCACGGGGGGTACACATAAGCTACCAAATAAAAAAAAAAAAAAAAAAGAAAAAAAAAAAAAAAAAATGAAAAATATCAAATTTTTTTTGTATCAACAATGGACACAAAATAGTGAATAATTGGGGGATTGTGTTAACTTAACCGGGCGCTATTGAGAACCAAAAAAAAACATACTGGTTTTTTTTTTTTTACATTTGTTTTCTCGGGTATTATAAAAATACCTTTCGGGGAAAATTTTTTCTATTTTATTTTGAAGGAGTTACCATTAGTAACAAAAATTAATGAATAGAAAAAATACCAGAAGACAATAGAAGGGTCGAAAACGTCCTAGCTCTTTCTATTTTTCGAAGCCTTTTTTAA
>NW_027622480.1:0-12673 GCF_034508935.2 Berghia stephanieae
AAAAAAACTCTACTTTGTACCACTTAAAGCTGGACTCGAACCTGGGAATTACTGGTCGAAGTGTTTAGTGTCATACCAAAAGACTACAATGCTGCGTGTTGCACAATCGAAATTCCAAAAATCCCTCTTCAATATTACTAAATGTGTTGCCACAGAAAAAAGAAGCCCTCTCTTTTTTCTGTGGGTGTGGCTTACACCAGCGATAGTCTAATATACTGCCGACCTCTAAAAAAAAAAAAACGTTAAAAAAAATTTTGGTTAGAAATCTCGTCCTTCAAGTATCGATCGATTAAAAACAATTATCTGACCAACTTTTTTTGAAACGTTTTGGTTTTTTTGGGTTTTTTTTTTTTTTTCAGAAACACAGCAGTGTATACCCTATTATTATTGTTATTATTATTATTATTATTATTATTATTATTATTATTATTATTATTATTATTATTATTATTTATTATTATTATTTTATTATTATTTATTATTATTTATTTATTTCATCTACTACTACCTACTACTACTACTACTATACTACTACTACTACTTACTTACTACTACTAACATACTACTACTACTACTACTACTGCTAGCATCATCATCATCATGATCATCATCGTTGTAATAATAATAATAATAATAATAATAATAATAATTATTATTATAATTATTATTATTATCATTATTAATTATTATCATTATTTATGTTAGTAGTAGTAGTTGTAGTAGTAGTAGTAGTATAGTAGTAGTGTAGTATTTAGTAGTAGTAGTATTAGTAGTAGTAGTAGTAGTAGTATCATCATTATTATTACTATTAGAATCATTTTTAATTTATTGTTATTATCATCATAATCATCATCATCATCATCATTTCCATTGCCATCATCCATATGATTATTTTATTCTGTTTCAGCAGAAATCTTGCCTACAATTACAATGCTGCCGTTTTATTGAAGAAGACAGTATGTGCGATTTGGTTAAATTGCATATACCGTGTTTTTAAAACCGCGGCAGAATGAGTGTTCATATTTGCAGACATCTGGTTTATATTTGGTTAATTGCAAATACCGTAGTTAAAGATTTAAAAAAAACGGAACTTCATTGGTAGATATGGAAAAATAAATCTGGTGTGTAATGATATCAGGTTCAAATAAATATTACGAGGTGAGGTCAAACAATCGATTTACCGACCTGGCAAGCCTCTCCTGCAGACGAAAATGAAATAAAATTATAAAAGATTGTGTAAAACGGTGTATTCCATCCGAAATAGTTCAATCAAAATTGGTAGAAACCACGTATTGACATAGCCGCCTTTTTTCTGCAAGGGCGAGGGGGTGGGGGGGGGGGGGGGGGGGGGGAGGTGAACTGAGTCATGACAGTGCGACACATCTCAAATTGTGCTCTATGTTCTCTGAAAACGGTGTACCCGAGTTTCTAAAAGCAACCGAGAAATAACTGTACCCAACATCTCAAAACGTAGTATATCGGGATGAAACGGGACATAAAAAAATTTGATTGATAAGAAATATTTATATTAACTTTCATCTTTTTTTGCTCTGTAAGAAATTATAATCAATCTCCTTCATAACGAATAGAAATAGACTCCAAGTTACATATTTGTGGCTATTATTTCTTCATCTTTGCGTTCGCCCAGATTGTAAGTCTACTCTCCACCAGATGTGTGCTGCTGTCCTCGGAGATCCTCCAGGCTCCCGTGTAGCTTACTCCTCAGGCTGGTTGGGAAGTCGGTGGCCAGTATTTTCTCCTTAGGGCAAGAAGTGGGCTATTTCTGTAAGATATGCTCACCTGTCATACTTCCTATTCCACAGGGGCACTGACTTGTAGTTCTCACATTGAATCTGATATGGAGGTGGTGGTTAAATCTATTGTGACCAGTTCGAATCCTAAAGTTATAAACTATAACAGAAATGACCCACAAGAGCAGGTCATAATCTTAAGGCTATCATTTCAATTTCCAGTATCTAATTTACCCGACATATACCGTTTTGAGACGAAGGATTACAAATATCTTACCAATTGTAATTGTTTAAAGAAACTCACGTCAAAAAACACCCAAAATGATCTTCTTTTTCATTTTGGTGAGAACTTTGTTTTATTTAAATTCGATTAATCAAGATGACCCCAAACGTTTTAAAAAAATCTTACACCTGAGACTTCGAAGCGGCCCCTAATTTAGAATTTTGACAAGCTGATATATCCTAATGTAAACCAATATACTTCTCCCCCCCCCCCCCCCCCCCTCAAATGCACACAACATTCACCCCTCCCCAAAACAAAACATACACACACACACACACACACACACAATAGACCACACACACACACACACACACAGAGAGAGAGAGAGAGAGAGAGAGAGAGCGAGAGAGAGAGAGAGAGAGAGAGAGAGAGAGAGAGAGAGAGAGAGAGAGAGAGAGAGAGAGAGAGAGAGAGATTCACATTTGATAGTGATTTGTGCATTCTCTTTTGCCACTTTAAAGATTCCCTGGTCAAAACGCCATTGCATTGTCGAATATTGGTGAGTTTTTTCTATTTCGTATTTTTGGACAATTAAAGTTAAATTTTGTGCTAAATTATTTCTTTTGATTGGAAGAGGAGATTTTTGTTTATATTTGATTTTTGTTTTGTTTTTTTTTCTACAAATGGGGGGAGGGATTAAACAATACAAGAACAAATATTACAAAAAAACAAACAAACAAACAACGGCGGCGACGCACAACCAAGCACACATCGAGAAGGAGGGGGGGGGGGGGGGGCATTAAACAACAACAACAACAAAAGAACAAACGACCAAAAAACAAAACAAACCCAAACAACCCCCCTCCCCAAACCGAAAAACAACAAACAAATAAGAAAATAGAACAAGCTACCAAAAAAAAAAAAAAACAAAAACAAACAAACAAACAAAAAACAAAACAAGAACAAAAATTAAACACAAAAATAAACAAACAAAAGAAGAAAAAAAACTAAAACAAAAAAACAAAACAAAAACAAAACAAGACAAAACCAAACAAATTTTTTTAAAAACCCAATCCGCCCCGCCCCTATTCGATAAGAACGAACCCCCCCCCCCCCCCCCCCCCAATAAACAAACAAAAGAAGAAGAAAAACTAAAAGAAAAAACAAACAAAAAAAAACAAACAAAACAATACAAAAACAAACAAATAAAAAAAAAAAACCCAATCCGCCCCGCCCCCAATAAACAAACAAAAGAAGAAAAAAAATTTAAAAAAAACAAAAAAAAAAAAAAAAAACAAAAAACAAAACAAAAACAAAACAAAACAAATTTTAGAAAACAAACCAATCCGCCCCGCCCATTCCATAAGAACGACCCCCCCCCCCCCGCCCCCCTCCCCCCAAATAAAACAAACAAAACTAAAAAAAAAAAAAACAGTCCGTCCCGCCCCTAACGATAAGAATGAACCCCTCCCACCCCCTCCCCCCCCCCCCCCCCCCACCCCCCCCCCCCCCCCCCCCGTACAAGTAAAGATTTTACGGTGTATGGAGTAAGAAAGGGGTGGGGGGGGGGGGGTGTAAGGCGTCATCATCATCATCATCATCATCATCATCATCATCATCATCGTCATCATCATCATAAATAATAAATAATAATAATAATAATAATAATAATAATAATAATAATAATAATAAAATAATAATAATAATAATAATAATAATAATAATAATAATAATAATAACAACAACAATAACAACAATAATAATAATAATAATAATAATAATAATAATAATAATAATAATAATAATAATAATAATAATAATAATAATAATAATAATAATAATAATAATAATAATAATAATAATATAATAATAATAATAATAATAATAATAATAATAATAATATAATAATAATAATAACAACAACAACAATAATAATAATAATAATAACTTTCCGTTCCGAAAGTACATGTATATGGTATCACTTTTCTGCGACTCTGCTTCGCTCCCCTTGCATCACTTGCGCATGCGCTTTGATGAACAATAAAGTGAAGTGATTTTTAGGGCGAGCCCATCGGACAGACTAAGAAGCCGCACAGGTTATCTTTCATTGAAAGTTTTCCAAAATGGCAGAAGACGATCTCTCCATGAAAAAGTTTGATCTTTATATTAAGGTTTGTTTAATGATTATTTCCTTAATTAATGATTAAATGATGTTTTGTCTAGTACAAGATGGTTAGTCATCGCGAAGTTCAAGGCAACCCAGGCTTCCTTCTTTGGTCACAGTCACAGTGGTGATCACATTAGTTCGCCTTTTTTTCCCCCTCCTTCTTTTCTCTCTGGGTTCTCTCAATCATGCAATAAGATTGGCGCCCCTAAGTGAGAAATTAAAAAAAAAAAATTTATCTTTTAATTTATTAAATGTTCACACTCTAACCCAGTTTGACTTATTAAAAGAAGTTTTGCACTGACTTTGACTTTCTTCTACAATTACAAATTGTACTCCCGACCCGAGGCACGAATAAACGCCCCTGTGTGGTGAGAGTGGATGGGTGGGTGGGGTCCCTTTGCCTAACCCCTGTATTTTCTTCAACTTTTTAAAAACGAAATTAGACAGATTTATATCCAAATTCAGTATTCCCAGTATTCAACTTAAGTCAAGGGAAGAACCTCCACATACAGGCGCGACACGGGGCAGAACCGTGACTGTGACATCAACAAATTCAGTAATTCAAATGTCATTGTCATGTCACAGAATCATAGATAGTCATAGTAGGGAGTTTAATAGAAATTCTAAATGTACCTCACACACTTGAAACCAATGTCATATGAAAGAGCTGGCAACACAGATTACAAAACAGTTTGAATTTTGTTTGTATCTTGATTAGAAATGTAGTTACTGCAGTTCAAAGTCTGAAATTTCAGACCGATTTTTACCCCAAAATTACCATTGCAAAGTTGTGACCGAAATCGCGTGATGTTAATAAAAAATTGTTAAAACAGTCAATATGGAGTTTCTTATAATATATTGTATACCAAAATGTTCGTCTTATCGAGGACAGTGCATTTACATTAATAAAGAGGAAGATAAACATTTCAAATTAACACATTATTACATAATATGACGCAAATGTTACATAATCAAAAAACTCGGCTAGACGTAAGAAACAATTTGCTCTATCACTTTTGGATTTATCCCCAATATCTCATTGAAACAATTGCAAATAATTCCCCTCTTCTAATTAATACATAGAGGATAAAAAAGGGTTTGAGAGTATTTAAATGAAAAGATATAAACATGTTGTGTAATGTCATAATGAGTTTATTTTTACCTATGGCAATTTAATTGCATATAAATAAAATGGTAGATTGAAAAAGTTCAAATAAATTGAAACAGATTCCCTATTATACCTAATTAGAAGGAAAGTTCTGGCTTTTAATACTTTAAAAAATTCTGCTGAACCACTTTGGGTTTATTGCTATTACATCATTTGAACTGACAATTAATATAATTTTATCCCCCATCCCTCCCCCCTTCTCTCTCAATATATGGGGGTGTCAAAACTAATAGAACTTCTTACCATAATAATTATTAAGGCTAAGGCCTTTAGAATATGGATACAAATGATAAACATATCTAAACATATGGGAAAGAAACTTGATGACTTGATGGCAAAGTAAAATAAAATTAAATTTAAGCAATTGGTATTTTTAAAATATCGATATTATTAATATCGGATTTCACAAAGAGAAGAAATATACGAACTTTTAAAACAAAAACTATAAAAAGCCTATAAATAAAGTTGGAAAGTATGTATTCAAAATAAAAACATAGCAAATAATAGTACTGAAAATATTATGGACTAAATTTAACATAATACATAACTATGTTTAAAATATCGATATGAATATCGATATCGTCCGGCAGCCATGATGAGAAGATAATGTAAACAAGGCATTTCGGCGCAGAGTTAAAGGTGTCTGCGCATCGATATAGAGCCCTGAAATTTGGCATGAATAAAGTTTAGATGTTATTCTAAAAACAAGCGTTTAAATTTTAAAAACACAACGCGGTAAATAAAAAAATAAATGCATTTGAAAATTGCCAAATTTTAACTTCATATAACTTCTGGAATTATCAATGGATTTTTCCTTAATTGGCACCATTTAAAAGGAAATTGAAAGACGAAAATAATGATATCAAAATATCTGCGATATTCCTCTTTATAACGAGGTTATGCATCTTTAATTGAACCCCCCAAAACGCGAACGGCAATTTTCGGTCACAACTTTCCTATGGGCGAGTTGGGTCAAAATTTGACTGCCACTGCTGCTGCTCACTAAACTGCCTAGTCATAGGAGATATATTACATGGGCTGTCGTTATTCTCACTCGGACATGTCTGCCCATAAAGAAAACTGATTACTGGCAGACAGACACCTGTCTGGCAATAATAAAAAAACTTGGAACTTTTGATTATTGGGAAATTCCACGGGTAACGGACTGACAAATCAGACCAAAAATGCTTACATTTCGTGCTCTGAAATGCAACGTATTTATTGTATGGAGCTAATATTTTCCCATGGACATGTATCATGTCCGTCCTTATCATATATCAAAAGGATAAAGATGAATCTTTATCAATTATAATGTTGGTAACGGACTGACATCAGAAAATCCATCTTTTTTCAATTTTATATGTAGATGGATCAAACTTTCTGAAGTTACACCTTCCAGCAACAAATAAGTTCTTTTATAGTAACCACGAGATGTTGTTCTACAACCCACTAGCAATATTTAAAAGATTGTCCAAAATTTGAATCTGCAGTCTTTGAAAAAGTGTCGGTAACGGACTGACAAATGGATGGTAACGGACTGACACCTCTGAATTTTATTACTCAGAATAACGGTTACTACATAAAATCCAGAGCAAAGAACACATTATGTAATTATGAGCAACACTGAATACCCAGTGTGATTGATCAAACCAATACTCTTCCTTATATGGATGTCAAGCTACATTGGGCATGATGAGTAACTCGATGGGTGACATCTGATTACCTCAATCCCAACTTTGCTTTTGAAAAAATTAAATAATCAAATAATGATTCATGGAGTTGAAATCTATTCTGTCACAGTCAAACAGGAATTTTATTTCAACTATGAAATTAAATTATCAAAAATAAAAAAAAATGTAGATAAGAAAGGACTTTAAAACTGGGGAAGGTTTAACATTCTTTTGGTACTTATTTTTGAAGCTTAATTTTTATTCTGTATTTCATCTTGATTCCTCAAGCTAAGGAATTGTCAATAGGCCATGACCGTCACTGCAAACTGGTCGATAGTATTGGCAGTCAATCTCTTCCTCATCTGCACTTGACCAGAAAGCCAGTTATAAGATCTGAGAAAGATCTTCAAAAATTTCATTTGGACCATTTTATCCTTGATTGTTACAATTTTCCTATGCAGATTGTGGGATTTCTCTTAGAAGTACATTCTGAGGTTCTGGGGGAGCAAAATAATCTTAAGCCAATTTTGATTCCTGGATGTAATTCACTAACAATCGACACCTCTTTTTCAGGGTTTTTTACAGGAAACTTTTTTGAATTTTCGTCCTCTCTTTTTTCATCTCTCACAATTATGAAATCGTTTTCCCTTGGTGCTCGCCAAAAGTACTTCTTGTCCAAATAGAAATTTTCGATCAACTTATTTTATTTCATCTTGAAAGCCCATGATAAAAATATTTCAAAAACCTTTGGTTGATGTATTGGGTGCCCTTAGCAGTACAGGCATAGTTTAATTTTTTTTTTTAAATTTTTGGGAGGATTGTAGACACTCAAAGTTGAATTCAGTATTTTACTTTCCTGTGCTGAAATGTGAGGCAAATGTGGATTTAGGTGTGCTTGGTTTACTTTCTTTTGGAGTTGAAGATTGATCGGCTTTTCTCTTCTTTTTTTTTTCCATTTTGCTTGAAAAATCCTGTTATTTCTTTTAAGCGTCCTTTACAATCACTTTCAAGTTTTTCTTTGAGACTCCTGCTTTTGTTGCCTAACTTTTTCCTAAACAATGTAATGCCCATCAGTTTTCAGTCTTTCTTGATTATTTGAACCATGGATAGAGTAGGCATCTTGAACCTGTGAATAAAGAAATTGAGCGAAATTACATCATAAGCTATGAAAGTCAAATCGGAATAAAAAGCAAATCTTGTTTTCTTAGAAATAATATAGCAAAACTAAGAAAATAAAACTCATTTCTAACTTGTATCACATTACTTTGTAACAACTAAAATATTGACATTATACACAGCGAAACAGTTTGCTGACCACTACATTTAAAGCCTCAGTGACTCAAAAGTTTTCCACATTAATTTAAATTTTTGATTTCTTTTTTTTTTTCTCCCAGGGCTTCTTGCCCCTTTAACAGACGACTACTACTGGCTCCATTGTCATAAGGATATTATAGAACAATAAACAGTGTCTTTCCCTCAATTCAAACATAGCAAAAATCTTCAAGTGATCAAAAGATTCATAAGCTTTAAAAGATTCAACTTACCTATGCAAAATAGCAGGCTTGATGTTGAAGACCAGTGTTTGAAATTTTATGATCCAAATGTTTATAAAATGGTTGCCTGATCAGTTGAAACACATTGGAGTGGACATTACTCCTGAGACTTAAAAAACAACTTTTATATATTGTTTTTGAATTAAAATAGAATTAGTCAGTCTGTTACTGTCAGTCTGTTACCCTAAAAAATGTCAGTCCGTTACCCAACAAAAGTACCTTAAATGATAAATTTCTTGAAAAATTATCTTACAGTGCTAAAGCCATTCATGTAAGAACAGAGAATCTGAAATAGTGAGTCTGTACAACAATCACATCTTTCGTAGATGAAAAAATACTGATTTAATGGTAACAGACTGACATACAATTTCCCAAGGTCATTAAAACGACTGATGAGGACAACATTTCATTAAAATCGAAAATTTGAATGTTTATATAGGTTCCTGATACTTATATTTGTTTTAATATCAATAAACAACAGCAAAGGTGGCTATAATTTTGTAGAAGTTGCAAGATTTATAATATTGAGAAAATATTCTTTTCGTTCTTCAAATAGGGGATACCCTTACATAAAGCAATAATAAGCATCTTGTACCGCAAATATGCACGAAATATCCTTATATTCATAATCCTGAATGATTTTCCAACAAATTGGTACCAAATTTTAATATGTTCTTAAGAATTTGTAAAACACCCCTTCGGTTGACATTTTCGTGGAATTTCCCTATTGGCAATAACCAAAAGCCTGGTCTTTTCGTTATTGTCAGACACATTTATCAAGATGGCAGAAAGATTTTATGCAAAATGCCAAATTCTGAAAAAATTGCCAGCGGTTATTTGTTTCCAAAATCAGTTTTAATATCGAGTGATATTTAACACAAGATGAAACTAGTGCTCAAATGTCAAATCCAGCTTTAAAAAAAAAAAAAAAAAGTAAAAGCAAATGGATCAATGGAATGCAAGTTTTTGTCACTTTGAACTGAAAATGTCAAACTGGCAGATGACTTAACCATTCTGCCATGGCACCCACATGAATGTCGATTCATATTGTGTATCCTTCGATTGATTTATTGTTAGTTAATTTTATGTTTTTATTGATATTTTGTCTTTACTTATTTCTGTGTGCATTTCGAAACTTTCCATATTCTGTCTGGAATATAGATAAATGTTTAAAGGAGCAGAGTTTTTAAAAAGTGTCTGTTTTAAACGCTCATCGTTATTGGCAGACATAGACATATGATACATAAGTATTCAGTGGATTCAAACTTGAAATAAACGGGAGTCGTATATATATACTCACAATGTGCAATATTTTTGACAGTTAAGACAAGTAATTTTCCATTAGGAAGTATAAAATAACCATTAATATAGATTATATCCACAACAGATGCTTTGAAAGACTTATACCAATTAGTAAATGTTCCAAATTATATCTAAAAAATATAAGAAAGACAACTTTTAATTGTTAATTTCGCTCCTTTTGCGTGATACTGATAATATCTGGGATATCAAGCTACAGCAAAACTTTCAAAGATGGCTGCACAATGGTACCTTGATTGCAAATCTAAATCGATAGAATTATTGAAGTGGCCCTGAATGTGGAATTTCAGCCCAATACCAAAAATGGATATTTTCATGAAAAAATACACAAAATCATCATTAATAAATCTGACGCATTGGTCAGATAAGTAGTGCCATTATATATAGAACAGGAAAACCTCTTGTCTTATGTTGATATTGATACCAGGTCAAAATCAAAGTCTAGTTTAATAATAATAATAATATATACTTTTATATTCATCCAAAAAAATGGAATTCGTGTACAGATGTGGCATGCATGGTCATTTAATTTTTAAAAATGTACTTATCAAGCATATTGAAATCAACGTCACAAGCCTTGTTTAATATTTCCTTTCGATTTAGTACAATCATGTTTCGAGGTTTATAAAAAATGAATTCTTATTGTACTATGGAAAAAAATGATTCTCCTGAAAATAAATGAGAATCTTTCAAAATTGTGAGAAATCTTATTGGCACTCATGGAGAATCATAGAAATTCAAATTAAAGCCAGGGAAACTTTGCCAAATACTCAAGCTACCTAATTCATCTTTGTTTCCCAAAATACCAAGACCAGTTATACTCACTTAGATTTAGAAATAGCTTTTTTCTAAATTTTAATTAATTCTATTTTTAATAATTTATTTTCAGGCTTCCGCAATTGACAAGGAGACTAAAGGGTCTTGTCCAATTTGCCAGCAATTTTCATGATTACTTGTTTGTTAGGGGAATCTCAGGATGACATTGATTTCAAAGTCTTCACAGTCCAGGCTGAATGTCCCCCAAAATACTTTGCAGATGGTTGGAGTAAAAAGTACCCAGTGGTCATGGTCAACTCGGGTAGGAATAAAAAGAGTGTTGATATCAGTGGCTTGATGTATGACACCTTCGAGGAGTTGGAGGAATTTTTCGATGGAATTATCAATGATGACAACAAGGTATTGAAAAGGAACAACACACCAAACCAGACGGCCATGAAAGTTGTACAGAATTTATATAAGGTAAGACATTTGTATAGACTCTGGGAAGTGAATTGATGATGTGGTTGAGCTTTTTTTAAAAAAAAATTTGTTTTAATTATCTGCGAGGCATCCAGTCTGGAAAATAAAGACTTGTTTTATAGGCTTACATGGCGTCCATTGTCAAAAAATGGAAACAGTTGAGATACATATGCCGCTCATGTGGTTTACTTTATACCTTTCCATTGCTTGTCATGTCAGGAGTGTTCCATGGTGCCTAATTACTAAAACTTTAAATTGTGTTACTATATTAGTATGCAGATTTGATTGTTTTTGTTTCTTTTTTTTTTCTACCTGGAAACTTTTTGTGTGGATCAGTAATTGAATGGCTGGCTGTTCGTGGCTGATGTAGTCAGCTGCATGTTGACAAAGTTCATTTGACAAAAAGATTGATCTTAATTTAAAGGTTTTGTTTCTGTTATCAATCAGTTTGGTTTATAGAGACCCTAAACTTGTCAAAAAGTCTCAGATGTAAGAAAAAATGTGTGTTTTGCCAATGTACTTACAGTTACAGGAGTAATGATAATAAGGAACAAGTCACCCCTCCCTGTTCTATGACATTGACGCTGAATGTTGCTCTACAAAAGTAATTGATAAAAATGAATTGAGCTGTTATATAACACATTATGTCCACTAAACATGCTCAAAGCACTTTACAAGGGGGCTCTATCCAGCAGACACACTTTAACATGTTGGTCAAGACATGATTAACATGATGCATGTTTTGCGATAAAATTTTTAAGAGATCAGTTTCCAGTGACTGTTTAACTCACGCAATTTTTTTTCTTTGGTTTGCTGATGTACAATTCTTGTAGAAATTTGCTTTCGCCTGCACTGTAAATGTGATCCTCTTCTTGCCTTTTTCCTAGAAGCAAAAGATTGCATCCATGACTCATACTTTGCGATGAAATATTTTCATATGAAAAATGAAATTTTTTATTTTGCTGCTATGTTTATACTGGTATACTTACTTACTTTTCTGAACCAGTGACCTGGTAGAGAAATCCATGTCATGACATAGTAAAGTTTTGTTGGGATATATTTTTATATATATATTATTTGGCATTAGATTGTATCTATATAAAACAGAATTTAGTTGTGTGCAAATGTCTGAATTATGTGGTGTCATTGTTTCAGTTGTAGGGTGTCTCGTGTAACAAAAGTCAAGCAATGTTGGCCATTCTTGTCATTAACAGGGTGACCACTTAGCACAAATTACCTCACTTGACTGGGAACTGGTGAAAGGCTGATATATGTATTGAAAGAGAGCGAGTACTGCAACAGGATATTTAAAATGTGAATTTAAGAAATAATTTTGGTTTCACATGTCTACCAGAGGGAGATGAACATTATGAATTGTAAAATTCATTGAGCATGACCAATCCCATGGAAATGCACTTCACAAATAGTCATATTTATAGGAATCCAAGACATATTGGCCTCAGAGAGATTGAAAAAAGAAGAAAAAATATTACATTACCTTCTTTCATGAAAGTAGATTGTTTTGACTATTGGTCCCCTATGTGTAAACTTTTAAAACACGGCATATGGTTGAGACCATATG